>NW_019641654.1:20698-274280 GCF_000599845.2 Trichogramma pretiosum
GCGAGTGCCACGTCGCGTCGGTACACGTGCACTCGACATCGTCGCATAGATCGCGCGCGCAGCGGCCATATTGGCTCGGCCGATTAAGCTCGTATCACGAGATACGGTAGACGCGAGCGCCGAGCGCGCCCCTGGTGGGCAAAGTCGGAAGTAAAGTCGAGTCGAACTTGTGCCTCGTCGCGTATTATTGTAAGATATCGCCCGTTGGGCAATTTGAAGTGGTTTTTCGGCCAGTTGGGCCTTGGATTAAATAAAGAAGTACATTTAATCGACACCATAGCCTAGTTATTTCGCGACCGTTCTTTTTCGCGGATTTCAGCATCAGTTACAGGAGGTCAACGGTAAGCCAGCGAGCCTACAGCAAGCTCGCACTGACGACGGGCCCAATATCCCCTCTGGGAGTACTCGACCAGGTAAGGTGGTCCTATAGAAATTTATTCGACGGCAGGTGATTTGCTGCTTTCTCCCACACCGGGGTCAGCCGTCCGTCGTAAGTGACAATAACCGTACTAATAATGGCGTCGAGGCGTGCCATCGTGGTTTCAGTTATAAAATGCACAAAAGCCACGAGACCATCTGGAAATTTCTGAAGTGCATTCAAGTTGAGCAGGGAATGCAAGAAAATTTAATTGGCGACCTTCAATGTGGCGAGTTACTTCCAAATCGTAAAAGACATTTACAGGACTTTGAAGATAGATTATTTACCGTAGTGTCGTCATACAGTAAATTTGATGTGCTGTCTTATTTAAAAAGTATATCGGTCTTATTTATAATACAATGTTTGTTCTATGTTCGACTTGTTCATTTGTTATTTTTGTTGTCGTGCTGAGATAACATAATAAATCGTGTTATCTATTTCCATAATTTTTGTATACAACATTTATTCATAATTATTCCCAATTTTTTATTTTCGGGATGATTTGTTGTCTGAATGAATTGTCATAGGATGAATTGTCTTCGGGTTGATATGTCCCGGATGAATTGTCGGGTTGATTTGTCCAAAGGATAAATAGTCGGTAACCCCCGTGAAGGTCTCCTCGCTGGCTGTGGCATTGTTGTTGGCGTCAACAACCTATTCGTACTCGTGCAGGTGGGGTCTGGTGGCGCGCTTCCCCGCCACAGCGACCTCTGGTGGCTACAGTGCGGGTCGCTTTTTCCTCGTCGAGGACGGTGTGGATGCGGCCACCACGGCCTCCTTCGAGGAGAGCACTTCTGGGCACTCCATTGTCCTCTGCAGTGCTGTGAACGCCCGGATGAGGCAGGAAGAAAATCTCTGCAGCTGGGTCGCAGGTTTCCTCCTGCCCTTCGCGTAACCAGCAAGACCCTGGATGAGGCCCTCCAGCCTGATCATCTTTTCGTCCTGGTTTCCGGAGGAGAACTCCTTCAGAGAGGGAACGGGGTCATCCTTGGCCATTAAAGCAGCCTCTACTATCCTTTTCATGATGTCCGCCGCTGAGAGTGGCGGAACCGCCATCGCGGGGAACAACGTCTGCGAGGAGTGCAGCCACGTCGACATCGGCGTGTTCTCCAGCGGCTCGCTGCTCTTGGAGAGCGCCTGTAGGTCCAGCAGCCCGGCAGTCATGGCTGTCATGCCTGTCGCCGCGGGCTGCGCGAAGATTGTGTGTGAGTTACCGGTCGATATTTTGCGATCGACGCACACACATTAGCGTGAACCACACACCAATAGGCCCGGAAAAAGTCGCCTTAACTGTCGCAGGCCAGTGAGCATTTAAAAAAGCGGTTCCCTACTATTCGGCTGCACTGAGAGAGTTTAGCACTCGCAAGCTGATGCGGCACCAAAAAACACCGATTTCTGGCACTAAGAGCAAAACTAATGAGAGACACTTACACGCACGTCTGTAGCAGAGCACTTCCGAACTTGAACTCCAGGAGAATGACCCATTTATAAACTCATAATAACTTCTATAAACTTTTGGGACGGATGGCTGACCCCTGGATGGGGAAAAGCAGCAAGTCACCTGACGTTGAATAAATTTAATACAGGACCACCTTACCAGGTCGATTTCTCCCAAAAGGGATATTGGGCCCGTCGTTATTGCGAGTTTCCTGTGGACTCGCTGACTCGCCCTTGAACTCCGGCAACTTCTGCTGAAATCGGCAAAAAGTAATGTCATGAAATAAATAGGCTAGAATGTCGATTAAATATAATACTTTATTTAATTCATGGCCCGATTGGCCAGAAAACCACTTCACATTGCCCAGCGGGCAATGATTTACAATACCACGCGACGAGGCACAAGTTCGACCTAACTTTACTTCCGACTTTGCCCACCAGAGGCGCGCTCAGCACTCGCGTCGATCGGATCTCGTGATGCCGAACGCAACACACACCGACATTCTGCTCGCTGCGTATCGCCGCTGCGATACTCGTCAGCCGAATTCAAGGCCACACGCACAAGCACACGCTCGTGACCCGGCAGTCGCGTCAACCAAGAAACGCGAGAAAAATCTTATAAGCTAACCTCAAATCTTCGGCGCCTCGACGTTGGATCGACTCCACCTCTTGGATGCAACAGTTAGCCCTCGTTTGGGCGTCGATTATCTGCTTGCGACGGCCAGATGCGGTGTTATGCCCACGTCTGGGCAAAGATGTCGAACTATGTTTCTGCACTTCTGCACTGACTCGCACACAGGCCCAACTGGGCGAAACTTGCCTCACGGGCGACAAACTTTGCGAGCACACACGAAACAAACAAGCCCTTCTGGGTGACAGTGCACTTCTCTTTGCCCGTCGGCCTCTTGCTTGCCGTCTTCCACGAGCATAACACACCGTGACTTTTTTCGGAACTCTCGTACTTCCTACCGACTATAACCTCGCCAAATCTCGACAATGGCTACTGTGTGAATCTCACACGTGTCGGGCTGTTGCGTGCTCGAGCTAATCTGCCACGATCTATGGCGAGCCAGCCTGTCTGCACTTTCGCCACTGTCCGTCTCTCTCGCCATCGCACGTGTCGAAGCGTTGTTGCTCGCTGCTGCTGTTGTTGCCGTGTGGACCTGTAAGTCGCCAAAAACACATACACCCACACATATGCTCGCGCGAGGTATTCGAGATTTCGTGGCTCGATGGCTGCATACCTTGCGCCCCGTCACACTTTTATTAACTTTTATTAGAGTCTCGAATTTGAAAATTTACGTCAATTAATAAAAGTTACTGGAAGTTTCTTTTAAAAGTTAATAACATTTCATAGCAAAAGATAATAAGCAAGATAAGTAGTGCATTTAGCAATTTTTCTCATACAAGTTTCTCTGGGCAATAGTTGGCTTGCAAGAGTCACTCTGATATAGAGCCAATAGCAAAGTGCCGATAAATGAAAACATTATTCAGTTGATTTTTTTAATAACAATAAATTGCTCATAAAAACGTGCCTCGTTATACTTTTTTTCTTTTACATCTCTTATTATTCATTCTATTTTAAAAATTGCATTCGATTCAGATAAATTACTCGTTAAAGAAAAAAATTAATTGAAAACATCGTAGTATGAAAACAGAAAAATCCTAAAAAATTTACTATGAAAAATAAATTCTTTCAAGTTCAAGCAAGTATAAAATCGAAAAAAATAAACTAAAATTCCAGAAAGAAAATTCAACCAAGTAAAAGAACTCTGAAGTTTCACTTTTGGTACTCTTATGTAATTAAAATAGATTTTAGATAATCTAAGTATCAGATTTTTAGTCTAACTGACTTGTAAATTTTTGAGTTTTAATTTTTGTAATGAATATTGATGTTTTACTTTTTACTCATTTCTATGAATTTTTAGTTATAACCTTTGCATGAAAATTAACGAATTTTTAAATTGTCTGAAGGTCACTTCTTTCATTGATGGATCCCAAATTTATGGCGCTGATCTTAAAACAGCCAGAGGATTAAGAGAATTTAGCAAAGGATATTTAAGAATGCAAATATCTCCGGACAATAGAACATTGCTCCCTGTTAGTGATAACCCAAATGATGGTTGCAACAAAGATGAAGAAATATTACATGGTAGATATTGTTTTGCATCTGGTGATCCTCGAGCTAATGAAAATTTACATCTTACGACAATGCATCTTATATGGGCACGTCAGCACAATAAAATATCAAATCATTTAAGTACTATAAATCCATTGTGGAGTGATGAGAAATTGTATCAAGAATCTCGACGCATTGTTGGAGCTCAACTGCAACATATAACGTACAATGAATTCTTACCTATTATAATTGGAGAAAATGAAATGAAAAAAAAAGATTTAAAGCCTTTAACAGCAGGTTTTCGATTAAATCGATACAAAAATGTCGATCCGACTATAGCTAATAGTTTCGCCTCTGCTGCATTTAGATTTGCTCATACACTTTTGCCTGGTTTGATGAAAATAACAGATGATGAAGAAGGTACAGATTCTTACATACATCTCCATAAGATGCTATTCAACCCTTACAGCTTGTACACCGAAGGTAAAGTGCTATTTTTATTTTTATATTCAAAATATACTATATCTGTCCTGTTTTTAATTTGACACAAAACTTAATCCTAGTTGAGATTCCCCCTCCTCCCCTAGTTGATGATTGATTTGAAGTATCGTAAATCCCTTCGTACATCCCTTGTACGTGGTGGTCATATGGTGGCCGCTGTGACTCGCCGAGTCATTGCGGAGTTGAGCTCACAAACGGAGCAATACTTTTGTTTGAGTCCAGCGGTCTGCAAGCCGAGCGAGCGACTTGCGTGTGGGCCGCAGAGAGGGGGAAGCGTGAGTGGTCTCCCGCGGAGTAGCGGAAAACCTCGAGTCAGTGAGTAGTCTGTGAGCGATAGAAGAGTGGTTGACCGATTGCGACATCGATCGGACGGCAGCTAAGCTTAGAAATCTTTGTGCGATTTTGCGTGAGATAACCAAGATTTCGTGAGTAGTTGCGCTTGCTGTGTGATAGCATTATGAGTGTGGATCACAGGACCGTTGTGATACGTGCGTTTTCGCTTGGCGCAAAGGTGTGCCAGCGGATAGCCTCGTCGAGTGCGCGACGCGGCCTCAAGGCCCTCAGGCGACCCGTGCTTCGGCACAACCGGCCTCTTGGCCTCGCGTGTAAATTCTGTAGGGCTTAGACGCGAAGTAGGTAAGGACGCGGAAATAGGCACGGTACATTGGCGTGTACGAGCAGACCTAGCGCTGCATCGAACGCGCGTTGCCTTGAGCGAGTCTCGGAGTACATGGGCTAGCCGGCCAGGTAGTCGAGTAGTAAGAGAGTTCGAAATTGTGTTGCTCGTCAGCAACGACCTCGCGGTTGTCTGGGGCTCCACGCGTGCGGTAAAGTCGACAAGCACACCGAGACGAAGAAGCGTGCGTTTGCAGGCGAAAGCGAGTCGTGCGTAGTGAACGCGGATGCACCGTCATACCCTTTATAAATGCCTATATAGGATGTCCCAAAATTTTTTTTGTTATTTTTACAATCTGGGGGAATTTATAGGTTGGTTCGTAAAGCTTGATTTGTTACATCATTATCAATTTTAGATTTTGTAAATGCACTCCATAATTGGATTCCATAGATCCAAATTATTTTTCAAATACTTTTGTAAAGTAGCAATTTATTTTCTACATTCAATGCTTAATTTTTTCCAAGTAACTCATAGATTTTTATAATTTTCAATTCAATTCAATTGTTTTCCCTTAGTTCTATGTTCTCCAAGTGAGACGACGATCAAGGTGCATTTTAAGATACTTGATTTAATTGAATTGCTTTACTGGCTTTCTATAAAGAATGTTGGACACGTTTTTTCATAGAGTGTAAAAGTGATGTCAGCTGATTAGTTTTCCTATCTTTTCTTGTTGGATATTCTTGTATGTTTCTCGAGGTAGCAACCCGATCGGAGTTTGTACTGGGTAGCGCAGTGTTGTCAGCGCATGTAGCTGTAATAATAAAGTTTTCAGGAGGCTCGATCGAAAACGTAATTCATTAACCATCCTCGTAAAATTTCAACACATGATAGTTATTGTAGTAACAAATTCATTGGTAAAAAAAAAATTATGGGTTGCCGAACAAATTCGAGAGATAATTACATTCAAAGTTTAGCACATTTAAGGAGGCTGTAGCGAAAATGAAAAAAACTTTAAATCGAAGTGAAATTTTAATCAATGATAGTTTATGAAATTCCTAGATTTTTGGTAAAAAAAGTTTGGGGTTTCCATGCAAACATGAGAAATAATGAGATTCAAAGTTTTGGCCATTTAACATTAGATCTTATCGCTAGTGTCAGTTTTTAGTGTACTGTGAGCTCAAATCACTTTACAAGTTGGTGAAATTAATAGGGTAAATGTGGGTGTTACTGCGGTTTTTTTAGGTTGTTTTCCAACCTTCGATATTAAACGTTGTAAAAAGATTTGCCTAATAATTTTTTTTTACGTTATTGTTCAGGATCTGGGCTAGACAATTCAAATATTAAAAATTGTTTAATTCCAATTTAATATCATTAAACAGTAATTTCAAAAATAAAAATGGATCCATGTATTACTGCGGTACATGCATGCATTACTGTGCACCTATTACTGCGGATGACCTTATACTGCGCATGAATTACGATGGTTTTTTTTCAGCTTTAAATGCAAGATTTCGATACTGTTAAAATTATTTTCAACTCATTAATAAAAAAAATGTTTCTTAAATAGTTTTTGAAAGGAATTTACGTCTTTATTCAGAGACATATAACTTCAACACAATCAAGTAGCTGCTTTTTAGTTATGGGATGCCCTTTTTCACATCGAATTAGAATCCAGTCCACTATCTCATCCTCTTCAGTTTTTGTAAAAACTGTTGAACGTCTTGACCTGTCGCTTTTATATTTTCCTGGTTTTCGAGCTCGGATCGTTGATTCAGGTACCTAAAGCTTCGGCGATGGTACTACCTTTTTTGATGGCTTCATTCATTTTGGTTTTGTTATTACTTGGTACAATTTTTTTTTACTTTTCCCATGATGCTTTTACTGTAAGTCTATTATTCAATAAACATTGATATTGGCGAACTGCGAAGTCATAGATCTAAGATTATTTGGTTATGTTACCGCAGTAATATGTGCAGCGCTACCGCAGTAATATACTCATTTCAAGAAAATGATGTACCTAACATTGTATCAATAAAAAAAAATAGATAATAATTTTAAATCGATATAAAAGTTAATTGAATATTTTCTGCGTCGTTCTTGCTTACTGATAAAAGTATCACTTTTCTTTCCAAGTCGATGCAATTAATTAAATCAACTACAACATAATGGGTCTAAACACGAAAATTTTCAACTTTTTTTGCTCGATTTCGAGAATCACATTTTAAGAATGCTTTAACAATAGTTAACTTCATTGTTATCTATTAATTTTCAACTCATAGGACGAGAAAAACTTACTTTAAATACTGATATAGTTAAGTTACAGTCTTATATATTTAGAAAATCATAATATTAGTTTATTTTTCTCCCGCAGTAATAGGTGCACCCGCAGTAATACCCACATTTACTCTATAGTTTTCTTGTCATCGCTCATTCAAAATTTAATTTCAATTTTTTTCATGTTTTCTTGGAGCTCATTCTTGCCCAGCGGAATAATTAATCTCAATTTAAACAATGGTTTTTTTAGAACTTCCAAGCCTTTCTCTACAAGTACCATGAATATTTCTTATCTCCAAAATGCATTGTACTAGCTGAAAAAGTGATACGCAAACGCTCGAGTTACAAAAATGAGCTCCGAGAAAACATGAAAAAAATTGAAATTAAATTTTGAATGAGCGATTACAAGAAAACTATGAGTCTTAGAGATTTCAATTTTTTTCTGTGTTTTGAAGATGATTCAAAGAACTTTCTCGTGAAATCTTAATTCTGTACGATAAAAAATAAAGGAGATATGACTTTTCGAAAAATCATTGCTTTTTTGCGGTTTTTCGTGAATATCTCGATGAAAATTAGGATTTTTCAATCGCTAGATGCGTCATTTTAAAGGTCTTGCGATTACCTACAACTTACTCTTTGTACTCACAACGATTCGTCCGTCACGTTTCGTTGAAAACCGAAAAAAACACTTTTTTTGCTTATTTTTCCAGTTTTACGGACGCCATTCTGTTATAAACAATAATTGGTTGGTACATTCTCACCACAATGCAACATTTTCAATACTTTATACATCTACCGGGTTAGATTGCAGGACTTTTTTTGCTCAAAAATTACCTCTTTCTAGCTATAATCCCTGGCCTATGCAGCGTATCGAGACGTCCGGGCAGGTAGAGTTATGAATAAGATTTTTTCATAGAAATATTAGTTTTACATGATCACTATTGAATCATTTTATTGAAACTTAGTGTTTATCGTTAGAAAAAAAAGTTTCAGTTTATCTGAATAGTTGTCGGAATATGTTTGATTACATTACTATCATAGCTGAGTAATAGTTCAATCGCAAATTGTGATTGAACCTTTCCAAAATGAGAAAAAAAGGATTTTGGAGTTAGACTCAAATTATAAGAATAAGACTGTCATACTTGCACTTATCCAATCTTTTGAAAAAAAGTATTACCACGATTTTGAATTATTTTATGTTAAACTTACAAGGAGACCACTCCAGCTCCGGGTCGTGGATTTACTCCAAAATTTTTTTGGGGTCTCCTGGTACCCAATACTGAAGCTCCCTGCACTTAGTTTGATCTCATGGGCCCATTTTTTTATAATGTGGAAAATCCTCAAAAATGGGCCCTAAGGCCCATGAGATCAAACTAAGAACAGGAAGCTTCAGTATTGGGTACTAGGAGACCCCAAATAAATTTTACAGCAAATCCATCATGACCTGGAGCTGGGGTGGTCTCCTTGTTAATAGTCTAGATTCAATTTCCGAAATAAATATGTTAGTTTGTCTACTTTATCGAGTATTTTAATAATTGCATTTCAGATTTTCAAAGTTTATTTCAACAATTTTATTACTTCAGATTTTCGAAAAAATGATGAGATCAAAAGTTAAACTTGATTTTATAAAAAAAAACGTGATTTTTAAAAAAAATTTTTTTTTTATTTTTCGATTTTCCAAATAGAAACCATTTAAAATCTCAGGGGTTTCATGCAAATATCGCGTCCTCGATATCTAAATTGAAAGTAAGCGGGGTTCCAATTGGAAAAATTAATGTTTAAACACAAAAAATGACTGTCAAACCAAGAAAAAATGAATGGAAACTTCTAGAATTTTTCTCAAAATCGGAGGGCTTGAGAAAAAAGTGTATTTTTTAACTTTATTTTCTTCAATCTAGCACAGTCCGCAGGATTATCCTCGATTCTCACTAGTCGCCAGCAAGCGTCAGACAAGCTGAATCTCACTGACGAGATTCGCAACGAAAGTCGGCCATCTTGACGGATGTCCTATTATCCACTTCAAAACTAAACTGGAATCAGTCCAACAAAAAACGCGCGCGGGTGGGTGTCCAGCTTGTCGAGAAAGTTTCGAACCAGGTGCGTTAAGAGAGTCGCTGCACACAACTCTATACGTGGTATGGTTTGCACTTTTATCGGAGCTAATTAAGTTTTGGCTAAAAATAGGGAAGCTGCTCCTCCAAGCGATACAGAATACAACGCAGCCACGTACGGGCGCTTAGATGAGTCGGCAAACGCATGCAAATGCCAGTCGTTCCTCTCCTACGTCAGGCAGTGCGCACAAAACTCCGCCTAACGCTGCTCCAAAGGCGATGGGTCGGAAGTATCCCAATCCGTAAAGTTCAGGCAAACATCTTGCAAAAGCACCTTTACGTTGACGAGCACCGGCACGAGCCATCTCATTGGGTTGAACGTCCTCGAAAGCTCCGTCAAAATCAAACGACGCGTGACTGTCGATGGCCCCGTCCGGGGTGCCAAGTGGAAGATGAAGTAATCTTGAGCGGGAATCCGCTTTGAATGCACTATCCAGTGGTCGTAATGAGCAACAGGGCATTGGTTCCCGCGAGCGCACTGCTTCCTCCGAACGATCAATCAAGTCCGTGAGTCCCTCCGCAGTACGAGTCTTGACCACCGACAGCTGGATGATGTTCCAACGCGTTGAACAGTCGTATCCTTCGGTTGTCGTAACGTCTTGCAAGCTTGTTCCAGGCCACATCATTTGCGTCGGTGATCTCGATACCTTTTAGCCGCGTCGCTGCCGGGCCTTGCACTGCGTTCAGCAAGTGTTGTAGTTTTGCTACATTCGGGATTGCCTGGTTATCGCGAACGAGAGAGCAAAATCGCTGCTTAAAGCCCTCCCATTCATCTTCCTGGCTAGAAAACGTTGTCAAAGACAATTTCGGGAGCACCGATGACTGATCAAACATCACGGTACTTCAACAGCTTCTCTTTAGAGTGGCTGCTGTAACAGTGTCTACTGATTCTTGGAGAACGATGCAATTATTTGCTTCATCCAAACCTTCACCCTTCCGTATTCCAGCTCGATTAGCGTGCAATAATCCTTCGCAAAGTATTTTTTCGCTTCGAGTTTTTCTTCGAATGGAATCAGCTCATCGTAAACTTGTCCCAGTATTTCTTCAAAAGCTCGAGACGACATTCAAAATGTTCTAGGGTTTGGGCTTCCCTATTGACCTTAGTGGTCAAGTTTTCATAAAAGTTGGCGATATTCTTCACCAACTTTTATTGGGCGCTATATATTGTTGCACTAGATTTTGCCCTTTTTCGCGCCAAAATATCACTACTGTCTTTGTAACACACAAATTTCTTGTTTTGTTTTGACCAGGCTTGTTTTGCTTATTGCCAATCGCGATCTGCTACCAATGTTTATTGTTTATATTCTAATCAACTCGACGAGTTGGACTCGGGGATTATTTAAAAATCAGAGTCTCGTACTCGTGATTAGTTGATTCATTAATAACGAACAAAACTGTATTGTAATCAAACTGTGTACGTATGCGAAACAAAATAGTTTAGCTCCACGGCGGTAAACCGAGACGAAGGCAAGAGCCTTGCAAGGGCGACTCTGAGAAAATATACATATGCTAAGTTGCAAAGAGTTTGCTTGGCTTGACGTGTCAAAATCGACGACACATACACCCAATAGAGCAGAAGTCGACCCACCAAGCTCTCCCCTCACTCACGCCTCATGTCCTCCACTATCCTACATGAACACGTTGTGACGTGCGAGGTTTTGGGTACTAGCCCATGCTCGGCCTGCCGTCTAATTATTTCTTACTGAGGCTCCGGTTAGCCTATCGTTGAGTCTTACCTCAGAAGGGGTCGAGCCGCCACCAAGTGCGCCGCGAGCGTCGGCAGTCCAAGCTGAAAATAAGAGAGAGAGGATCGCGAAAAGACTACGAAAAAATGTACTTTTGCACACAAATAATCGTTCTTTATTTAACTCCGACTTTCAACTATCATTCATACAATCATCACTGCAATCGCGCTTCATTTCGCAATGTCATCTCATTTCTTATCATTATCATCCTCTCATGCCTCGGACGTAACTGATTATACGCGAGTCCAAGGAGAAAACGCACGGATTACAACGTTAGTCCGACGCGAGTCCCAGTCAAGTGCCGCGTAATTGCACTGCGCGCAATCGGCTCGTTTCTCCGAAATACGGTCGACACCTTCGCTCTGCTCGCGCTAGCAGACGCGCGATTTGGTCACACACGACCAAGACGAAACGCGTTAACTCGCTTGCTCTCACAGGAGCGTCCAAGGCGGAAGTACCGCTTCGCAAAAATGGCCACGCACCGGCCTGAAATGCAACACGTGGACTCGAACCACGTCTTGAATCCAAGGTACTCGCTACAATTACTCCGATCTCACGACTAACGCACAACTATTCTACGGCGAAACTTCTTATTTTCTCTCCTACATTCACACCACGCAATCATACAACACCCTCACACCTCCGCGCGACCGACCAAGCTTAATCCAATTTACAACCTTCTTCGTCGCTCCGTTGCCTCGGCCTTTATTCTCGATGTTGACTCCCGTTGTCCCCCAGCTGCTCCGTCCTCGTGGTCTGCCCGGTCCAAGGGCTCTTGCCTCGCCTCGGAGATGCCTCGGACGATTGATCAGAAAAGTCGCTGTACAGCGAATCGCGCGGCTCGCTGCCTTCCGAGCCTCACGATCGCCTCGTCACCTCGCAACTCTTCTCTCGTCGCACTGCACTCCAGGGTTAGGCTCAACCTCTCCACGAACACAACACACGAACTTCCGCTGCACGCACAGCTTGTTCACGACCGACTCTACCGCTGCCACACAGCTTGTTCACGACCGACTCTACCGCTGCCACACAGCTTCCCCACGACAACTCTACCGCTGCCACACAGCTTCTCTACGGTCAACTTATCTGCTGCCACACAGCTTATTAACGACCCACTCAACCACTGCCACACAGCTTATCACTCCTCGACACGTCCGTTCTACCTCGCGGTCTAATTGCGAATCCCCTGCGCACTGTCGCGCAGATCGACGACGCATCGAACGCGAGCGCTCGATTCGCACCGATCGATCTGCTCTTCAGTGCACGTGGTCCGAGAGACGCGTCCGAGGTTAACTTGGCTCTTCCTTTGCCCTGAACCTCGAACGCGCGCTGTAGTGATACTTCGATTTTCCTACTTTATCATCCTCTCGGTCGCGCATCTCACTCGCACATTCACACATTACAGCTTGCGTCATTTTCGCGATTTACCGCTCAGTGACATCGTCACAACGTATTTAGATTAAGTAATTTTGCGTAAAAAAATTAAGACGAGCTCTTGCGTAGTAGTAACTTCTTTCCTCCGTGACCCTGCGTTCTTCCGAGATTTTCCGAGTGTTAATTGCTCAGAGACAAACCAAGACGTATGAAAGAATAGTTTAAAACAGAGGAATTTGTATTTACTAGTAAAATCTTTGTAATTATTATTCTTATTTATTAACTACTTAATATTTGTTTCACAATTTGGATTGTATCATTTTGCTCTCTCAATTTCCACCTTGGCATTTATTAAGTGGAATAGAGCGAGAAACGCATCTTCCCATTCTCATGTTTTTTCGGCGGTGTGGTAGAATTGTATGTTTTACCTTACCTGCCGGCGACGTCACGCCGCCAAAAATCTGCGTGCGGGGATCTTCTGCGGTTCTCTTATTCCTTCATGTGTAAGGTGGGAGAGACTTGAGCGTGATGCGTGCACACATAAATTAAGGGCTGAAAGGGGGCATCAAGGAGCGCGTGTCGCGCTCCACTTGTCAAGTATAACAGGAACTAAGTGACGACACGCCGCTACTCATATACAGCCCATAACTTCCCGCAGACTTCCTTTTGCTCTCATTTGAATTTGATAAGAGTTATCGAAAATCTGATAAGCCCATCAGATTCCTTGGAAAAAATCCTATCAATATGAGCTATTTAGATTTTCCAACGGTCCACTATTTCCTACAGAAACGAAAGTGAATATATGAGTCGCATGAAGAGTGTCCTCACGCTAAAAATGTTATCACGCTAGTGCATACAAGTGTTGTCACGCAGAGTATAGTATACGTGTTCTCGCGCAACATACATATTGAGGTGTTTCTTATGCGAGCGACGCAGGTTTCTAAGCTGCGTTACAAGTACGCGTGCGTAAGAAGCTGAAATTACAAGTACTCGTCCGAGAGTGTTCTCTACACGTGCCTCAATAACGAACGCGAGAAAGGGAGAGAGAATATGCTATGCGCGGAGCGCGGTGGGTAAGATGCTCGGGGATTTTGTGTTGGTGACTCGCACTAAATAATTACATGAAAAATAAATATGTATGAATTAAATAGGTCAGAAGGACCGTGAAATAACTATGAATATCAGAGTATTATGTGAACGAATAATTATGTTTTATTGGATGCATAAATTATAGAAATTACTATCGTCGGAAAAGAAATACAAATGAATTTAATTAACATTCTTGAGTGAAGCTGCAACTCTTCGGTTACTCGCTGATTACTCTTAGAAAGAGGCTTGATCAGGCGTCGTAACCTGTGACGGGTGAATGTGATGAATGTGACTTAATGTAATTTGTTTTACCTTGTGCGGCGCCGACGTACTCGGGTCTGCGGACGTACTGGGCTGCGCCTGATTCTCGTTCGTGTCCCTACGTTAAATTACGAGAGGATGTCACACACGGTACGATAGGATAAGGTAAAAGAAATATAGAATCGTCTATCTAGTCTCAGCATCTAGCACGATTGAAGTAGAACTTAGATTTTGATTGACTTATTCTATACGAGAAGGAGCTAACGGTATTCAACTGATAAATGAAACCTGGTCCAGCTCTCTTGTACTGAGTTATCTCTGCAATTTGCTAACGGTATTCAGCAAATAAGTGAAACCTGGTTCGGCATGTATTGCAGTGATAGGATGGTAAGGAAAACTCCCAAAGGATAACTTACATCGAGACGGAGATTCGAGTTGTAATAACACAAATTTATCCCCCTGGATGGTACCTCACGGTTGGATGCACCTGCACTCCGCGAAACACTAAAGCACCCAACGGCAGTGCAATTACTGCACTTGCGACAATTGCTTACACTGATTATCACTTCGCGTTGAACCGATAATCAGTTCAGTCAGCTATCACGATAGTCGTACAGCACCAAGTGAGTGTTGGACGTGATGTCGTTATAGCTGGACTTAAAAATTCACGGCACTAGTAACGAACTTGACTAAGTGTCGTGAAGTTAATTTAAGTAGACTGGTATAATAGTGAGAATACAATAATGATGATGAGGATATAATAATAAGAATATAATAATGATCCTGTTGCGCCCTTGACCTGGCTTTTATAGGCGTGACCGCGGGTCACATTCGGGGGTCGCTCTCGTGCGCTCGCCTTCTTCTCTCGCGTATTTCGTGGAGTGGGAGGCGATGCGTGGGTTTCTCGCTGCGCGCGCGAGCGAGTTGGTGCGTGAGTAGGGGAAGCTCGCATATCGCTGCTCTCTCTCTCGCCTCTCTCTCGGCTCGAGCGCGTCGCGAGCGCGCAATTTGGCAATTTTTCATTTTAGCTCCGTTGCAATATACGTATAGTTTATGTATTTGAATGTATACGTAGACGCTACTCGCTGTACATGTATCGGATTGAACGAGTGAAGACCCGCTCGTCCAACTAGATCGAAGTCTAGGTTCAACGATGACTTTACTTCCAGAAGTCGCGATGTCCCCGCACAGGAATACATCCGTACTAACCTGCTCGTTACATACACATAGAATCGAGGATTCTCTTCTTGTCGAAAATTTTACAATACTCCGGTAGCCCACTCGATGCTCTATGTGTGATGTTTTCGCTATACTTTGTTCACCCGGGTGGCCTAGTCGGTGCACTAGGTACAAATACAGCCCTGACGACGACTTTCCCCGAGGAAGTCGAGATGTTTTCGCTACTTTGTACACCCGGGTGGCTTATTCAGTGCACTAGGTATAAATACAATCTCGGCGACGACTTTCCCCGAGGAAGTCAAGATGTTTTCGTTACTTTGTGCACCAGAGTGGTTTATTCGGTGCACTAACTTTTCAGAAAATTTTTGTAAAATATAAATTGTTTGCTTTCAGTACGTGAAATTGTAATGCTCACATCGAATTTGATCGAGACGGCCGGGCAAGTAGAGTCATAAGTAAAGTTTTTTTACATATCACTATTACCTTTGCATGGTCGAGAGTATCATTTCACTTATCACTGTATATAATTGAATAAAAACTACTGTCAATTCTAACAATTATACTTGGCATTGTGGTTATCCTTTGAGAAATAAAAATGTTACTTTGATTTCAATAATATAATAGCTACATGATTGATTATTGAATTAATGTTAACAATCATATAATTAATTATTAAATTATTGTATCACAAACTTTATATTTATCTTTTGAGGGAAAAAAATGTTAGTTTGCTTGAATACTTGTCGGAATGTATTTGATTTCATTACTATCATAGCTAAGTAATAAGCTCTCTCTCTCTCTCTCTCTCTGTAGCGAGACGGTTGTGTTTCGGGTCGCTCCGCGTGTTTTGTGCTGTGGCGGTGGTTTTTTGTGCTCGTTTTTTTTCTCGGACTTGACTTGGATGATGCGTCTGGAGACGCCCGTTCTTTTGTGATTTGGTGCTTTTCGCTGCAGTGACTGCAGCGGCGAGAATCCCCCAATTACTCATTCGACAGTAACCTATAGGTTAATATTATACAAATTTTGGCGGTTAAAGTACAAAAGGCCCACCGCGGTACAGTAACAACAAGTATTGTGCCCGTGTGTTTACACACGGAAACTGTCAACATGAGCCGTACGAGTCGTAATAAGCGACAGAAGACGGACTCGAGCATGGAAACTGATGATGTTGCCGACGACAATGCTATCGACCCTGTCTCAGCCGCAAGCACGGCCAGTGCTGCTGGGGGCTCGATGCTGCATCTCACACCCGACGATTTGAAGAAGATTAACAAAACCGTCAACACACACCGCGCAACGCTTCTCGCTATGTTGTCGTCCGATCCAGAGTCTGAGCGAAAAATTAAGCTTCGCAAGGCAATCAACGAGATGAGCGACTGCTTCACGAAGATCATGTGTGCATACTCCGCCAAATGCGCTTACGTGGAGGCCGCCCGTGACCTTGGATCTGTGTTGACAGTTGCCTGTAAGAATATTGACGACGCTGCCGTGGCTCTCCGTGATCGCACTAACGCCCTGGCCGCGCCCGTCGCCCCGAGTACTTACGCGAGTGTCGCTTCCGCGGCCGCTCGCTCCAGCGCCAGTGCTGCCAGGGTTACGGTCTCACGTGGGAGAGCTTTCAAGATCCAGACGCGCAGCAGAATAACCATTGGACCAAAGGAGGAGGCCGCTGCTCTCCTGCCTGACGCGGCAGCCACTAAAGCTGCCCTTGTTAAATCAGTGAACCCCGCGGAGCTGAAGATGCGGGTGGATCGCGTGCGCTACGGCCTTGGTGCCACTGTCGTGGTCGAGGGTGATGGCCTTGATGCCGAGGCTCTTAGTGCCTGCCCAAAGCTCGCTGCGGCTGGCCTCGAGGTCAAGCCCAACTCGCTGCTCAATCCTCGCTTGATTGTCCATGGCGTTCCGGTCGAGCTGGGGTGCGAAGAGATTGTGCGGTGCATAGTTGACCAGAACCTTCCTGACGCAGCGCCTGGTGACCTGAAGATGGTGTATCTCTACCCCGGTGGCGACAAGAAGCACCGTTCGTGTGTGATCGAGACAGAGCCTACGCTGCGACGACAGCTTTTGTCGCGCCAAAGAATAAACATCCAGTGGCTTGTTTGTAGCGTCGAGGATCACGTGAGCGTAACGCAGTGCTTCAAATGCTCTGGCTTTGGACACATAGCTGCTAAGTGTCCGAAATCTGCCTGCTGCTCGTACTGTGCTGGCGAACATCTCACTGAGGAGTGTGAGTCCAGGGAGAACCTAAAGTGCATAAATTGCACAGAGGCTGGGCATGCAAGCCACACGCACTCTGCCAGGGATAAGGCCAAGTGTGTCATCTTGCGTAGGAGGATCGAGCACAAAATTTCCACCATCAATTATGGACAATAGACCATATACGCAGCTAAGGGTCGGACATCTCAACGTGCACTCGCTCGACGCACATTTCGAGGACGTAAGGGCCATTATGACGCGGCGTGACCTGCATTTGTTTGCGATCGGCGAGTCCTGGCTCAAGCCCCACATGCACTCTGGACCCTTCGAGGTGGCTGGTTACACCCTCTTTCGTCACGACCGTGTTGGTGCTGGCGCCGGTGGAGTCGCGCTCTATGTCCGCAATGGCTTGCGCTGTCGCTGCGTTGCGTTCTCCGAGCGCCCGCCGATTTATCGCAACAGGCCGGAGTTTATGTTCGTGCAGGTCTGGGTCGAGTCGTCGAGTATTCTCGTTTGCGCCGTCTACAACCCCCCAAAGGCTGGTTATTGGAGTGACGTCGAGGAGGCACTGCTCAACTGCAGCGTAACCTATGACTATGCCATCTTGTGTGGCGATTTGAACATCAATTGGCCTGTACTCTCCAATCCACGTGCTACTCTGCGTGACTTTTTTGTGTCATACGACTTCACGCCATTGCCGTTCGGGACCACGCATCATCCGGGAGACACGCACACGACGATCGACTACATATGCTTGCAAGGGCTGCAGGCCCTGGACACGGACAAGGAACATCACCCGTATATATCGAAGCACGATGCGCTCTTCGCTACTCTCCCGATCGACGTGCCGCCTCCTGTGGACGCCAACATCAGATGCCGAGACTTCAAGCGACTTGACCAGCGTCGTTTTGACGCTGAGCTTTTTTCCATCGACTGGGCCCACATCATCGGCTTGGAGAACGTCGACGCTAAGGTCGAGGCCTTCACATCGGCGGTGAACCGGTGCTTCGATGCTCACGCCCCTTACCGGACTATCGTCCCGAGGAAAAACTGGCAACCATGGTTCAATGACGAGCTCAGGGTGTTGATATCTCAGCGTAATCGGACGTGGCGACGGTACCGACGCCTTGGTCGGCAGGACGACCTCGAGGCTTTCAGGCGCTTGAAAGGGCGCCTGCGCACCGCAACTCGTCGGGCGCGTGCCACCTTTTATCGGAGCAGGATTGCGTCGTGCAGCGACTCGTCTACTGCGTGGAGGATAGTGGGAGAGCTTGGTGTTGGCTCTCGTGCTCGTGACTCGTTTGCGTTGCCGATTGACGTCGACACTCTGAACGAGCATTTCGTTGGGGTCGCAGGTGACTTGGGCCTGCGCGACTCCCGCCAGACAGCCAGGATTGCACCTGAGGATCGATTTTACTTTTCCTACGTCACGGAGCTGGATGTTTTGGAGGCCGTCAGGCGTGGCCGCTCCAACGCCAGGGGTGTTGACGACATCTCGCTGCGACAGCTTGCTGCGTGCCTGCACAGGACTCTGCCTGTGCTCTGCGACATTTTCAACGCCTCTCTCCAGTCCGGTGTGTTCCCGAGCCTCTGGAAGTCGGCCTTGGTGCGCCCCCTGGCTAAGCGTAAGCCTCCACTCAATGTTGATCACCTGAGGCTGATAAGCCTGCTCTGCGCAGCCTCCAAGCTTCTTGAGTATGTCGCTCTCAAGCAGATGAAGGCATTCATAGGTGAGCGCGGTATTCTTGATGATCACCAGTCTGGATTCAGGGAACACCATAGTACACACACAGCGCTCATCGACCTGGTGGACGGCGTGCGCGCGGCCGTGGAGGACAAGGACGTCGTCTTAATGGTGGCTATAGATTTTTCACGCGCTTTTGACCTTGTCGACATCGGTCTGCTGATCGATAAGCTGAGGTCTTACGGCTTCTCGGACCAGGCCTGCTCCTGGATTCAGTCTTTCTTGTCACGCCGACCTCAGATCGTGCTTGGGCCCCAGGGCGAGAGGTCGTCGCAGCTCCATCGCGTGAGGGGTGTCCCTCAGGGAAGCTTGAGGGGTCCTTTTCTATTCTCCATGTTTATCAACGATCTACCTTCGGTCTGTCTTCACAGCAAACACCACCTATACGCTGACGATTTCACGATCGTCTGTCTAGGACCTGCCAGCCAATCTGAGGTGATCATCAGTAAGATAAATGACGACCTCGCCAGGGTGTCCAGGTGGGCCGAGGAAAACGGCCTTACCATCAACGCCAGGAAGACACAGACCATCTGGTTTGGGAGCCGGCCTTACGTCCGGAGGATTCGTGCTGCTGCCTTGCCGCCGATCCGGCTCTGTGGAGAGAGCCTGGCACCCCGCGACGACGTGAAGGTTCAGGGCTGTGTTCTCGACGAGACTCTTACTTGGCGAGAGCACACTAATTTCACGGCCACGAAATGCTTTGCCGCCCGGGCGCGCATGCGGAGGGTGGGCGACTTCCTGCCACGCCGCACCAGGCTGATGCTCGTCAAGTCCCTCGTCTTCCCGCACCTGGATTACGGGGCGGGACTGATGGCTGACCTGTCCGACGAGCTCTCGACCAGGCTCCAGCGATGCCAGAATGCTGCTGTGCGCTTCGTCACAGCTGTCAGCAGGTTTGAGCACATCACGCCGTCATATGTCGAGCTCCGGATCCTCAAGCTCGGGAAGCGCCGGGTCCTCCTGTCTCTGGGCCTGCTGGCTTCCGTGTTGCGGCACGGCGCGCCGGCCTACCTGGCGGTCAAGTTCACCTTCCGGTCGGACAATGCCGCGCGGAGCAGCCGAAGATCTGATCTAGACCTCTCGCTTCCCGACGTGATACGGACCTGCTGCTTTGAGCACTCGTTTCACATTCACGCCGCTCAATTGTGGAATTCACTGCCACAGGGCCTGCGACTATTGTATCGCGGTTCTTGTTTCGGGAGGGCTTTGCGCGAGCATTTTTATTTGCATAACCTGTAAATAGTTTGTTGACCTTATCTTTTGCTGTCTTTTATGTGATATTTTTATTTTGTTTGTTATTCTTTATTTTATATTGTAATGTGATGTTTCCTCGTACGAGAGCTTTCTCTCTGCGAGTCTTGACGATCGGTGTATGTAAATCTGTAATTGTGCTGTGGCTATATAGGGCTCTATGTCTTTAGCCAAAATAAATGATTTCTCTCTCTCTCTAAGTAATTGATCATTGACGATTTGACATTAGAAATATCATAAATGAGAGAGAGAGAGAGAGAGAGAGAAATCTAAAGGTAGATTATAATTATAAGGATCCGACTGTCATACTTGCCCCTATTTAATCTTTTGAAAAAAATATTACCACAGTTTAGAATTATTTTATTTTCAATATTATAGTGAGCTAACAGTTTTAATTATATACTTCTATTTAGAGTATTAAGCTAAAAAAGTAAAAAAAATTTTTTTCATAAAACAGGCATAAGAGCCTTGTTGATCTTATGCTTAGCTTGAGGTCGCGTTGATGGAGAATGATCCATCAAAGTAAATAAAATGACCTCCAACTTAGTCGTGTCATGCAAACACTTGGGATCTTTCGGCAAACAGCTTAGATATCCCAAATTCGTGTCACTGTAGGTTCACAGACTTATATTAGTTAATTTAATTGTTTGTAACTATTTTACTGGACAAAGTAATTTCAAATAGGGTATTAAAAAAGGCTCTTATGCCTGTTTTATGAAAAAAATTTGTTTTACTTTTTTAGCTTAATACTATAAATAGAAATATATAATTATTTAAGCCCCCTTTGAGCCCTTGTTCTATTGTTCGATTAGCTACAAGTGCATTTGTGTAAATTTTAGTACAATAAATAAAGGCTTTTGTGAACCAAATTTCATGTTCGTGTGTCATTCATTTCTTCTCTTTCACACTCCACTCTTTGAGATAACAGTTCAAGTAGAATCATTGTAAAGCAAAAGTACACTCGCAAAATCAATCTGCAAGTGTCAGTGTAGTTAAAATAAATTCATTATGCAAATAGATGGTCAAACCAACCATCAAAAAACTGTAAGAGTGACACATGAAATTTGAACAATCATTTCAACAAATTATTTTAAACGTATCCTTTAAGTTACTGACCTTTACATTATGAAGTTTCATGTAATCAATATTAGTAAAATTTATATTTTCACAGCAATTTTTGAAATTTTATTGGTTAATTTCAATACTTTAAGACGTACGAGTATAAAATCTAAAAATTTATTGCCATTAGTAATTTTTTTCTTACCTACAAAATTTCAATCCTCTGGTTCAATATAATTTCATAAAATACCGATTTACTTCAATTGATGAACATGAAATGAAAAAAAGGCGTTTTTCTTGAATTTTTGAAGGTATTATAATACAATGTTAGGGCTACTTATTTTTTATGCCACATATCATCATCCTTAGATCATATTTTTACCCAAAACACTTTACATAATGTTTTTGCGAAAGGCTTTTAACGTACACTGAAAAAATTTTGCACTGAATTCGTGTTCACCTGTGGTCTTTTATTGATATCACACTATAGTGTCTTAACTTTATATTCAACAGTTAACTTGAAGAAAGTTCACGGCTACGGTGACAGGAATTTAGGTTCACGGTGAACGCGATTATCAAGCACTTCATGTTGTCGGGGCGATTGGACTATATTGGACTATAACTTGTAAAAAGTTCACGACGATGGTGACAGGGATTTTAGTTCACGGTGAACGCGATTATCAAGCACTTTTGGTTGTCGATTCGACGATTGGACTATATTTAAGTAAAATCTTACATAAACGAGCCTATTTTCTTTATACGTTCGAAAATATTGTAAAAACTTTGTTATTTAAAAAAAAAAGATTTATAAAATATTACAGTAAAATAATCGTGATTTATTGTACTTATCGATATTATTTACAAAGGTAACAAAAATATCGCTTATCAGTTATGCCTAGTAACGACATAATTCTTATTAACTAGTTGAACAAATAACAATGGTGATGTTTTGGGTAGTGGGTACCTCTACATAAGTGTGGCGATTTGTTTCAATGACTTCATAAGCATGAATATGTGTATCAAATGATACAGTTTCTAATAAGTTTACACGGAAAAAAATTAATTTATCCGTTTTCTATATGTTATAGCCAGCCAGCTAATAAATAGTGCCATGCGTAGCGGTAATTGCTTTCGAGCGTTGGCTTTACGGTGGTTCTGATATGTGCATTGTCGATATCGCAATATACCGTCACGCGTGAAGCCAAATTCTTGTCACAGTGACAAATGATTCCCTTCAAAATATTAGTATACTGTTTTGTGTTCACTGTGTCATAAATAGTTGTTCATTTGATGAATATAAGATGTATTCACGCTGTAGAGATCTATTATTCAGTGCAAAATTTTTTCAGTATAGTAGGGGCTTAATTTAATGATAGTTTTTTCGATCCAATAGGTTACGACTGATTCTTTCGTTCGATTCAGAAGCTGAAAATACATCTAAATATTTTCAGAAAAAATTGTCATGTCTCTGACAGTTTTCATGGGGTATCAAATGTTAATAAACTGCTCTTTTCGCAGTTGTTGTCAGAATAGAGACTTAATTTACTCATAATTTTTTTCTCGACTGTCAAAACTGATGCTTTCGTCGATTCAGTGGCTCCTGATACATTGAAATATGTATTTTTATAAAAAAAATATCATATTTTTGACATATTTAATGAGTTGATAACGTTTACACACGATTTTTGCGTGTTAATCTTATTAAAATGTTCAAGTTCGTTAGTGCACGTGAAAATCCAATTGAAGGATTCCATAGCTGTTCAAGATACGTTTTTGAGGTGTTAACTATGATATCCATGTGTCACTTTTTAGAAGGAGAAAAAAACTTTAAGTCACAGCTTATTTTTAGGTTTCCTTTTTTTGTGATGAGTCAAACATTTAAAACAATTATCAAACACATATTATACAATAATGTATGATAACAGCACCTAATTTTGTGAGAATTGTTTCGGGCCACTATTTTTTTTTTCATACGAGTCTTCATCTTGGCCGTGCTGAAAATCAGAAAAAAATCATAATCAAATCTTTCTAGAATTGGTATTTTAGTTTTAACATTGGTTTTTAGATTAAATAATTTTTATTAAAGGACGATTTTACATTTTTTCACACTTATGTAAATTTTTTACATTTTCAGCTGGTCTCAAATCATCAATCAAATCTGCTATTTCAAATTTCATTCAAAAAACGTCTACTCATGTTACCTCACAACTAACCACTCATTTATTTGAAGATCAATCAACAAATACAACTAAACCTTCTTCTTGTGGATTGGATCTTGTATCATTGAATATTCAAAGAGGCAGAGATCACGGTTTACCTAGTTACACAAAATGGAGGGAATATTGCAACCTAAGCGTTCCTGCGAGTTTTAACGATTTGAAGTCAATATTAGATTTGGAGTCTTCAAATGCGATATCTAGTTTATACGAAAGCGTAGAAGATATAGATCTTTATACTGGTGCATTAGCAGAAATTCCTTCTGGAGGTAGCCTACTTGGGCCAACTTTCACATGCTTGATTTCAGATCAATTTAAAAAGTTATTGTTTGGTGACAGATTTTGGTATGAGTTCCAAAACCAATCTGGTTCTTTCACAGAAGGTAAATATTTCAAATTTTCTTATATCTCAATTTTTTTGTAATTTAGCCATACAATTATATTATCTATTAATACAATATCGACATTTTTTACGAAGAGTAATACTATTCAAAGTTGTAACGAAGACTAGCTCACGATAATAGTTTTATGATAAAAACTAGCACGATTCGAAATTCTATTTTTCAAACATACTAATAAATACGTTATAGTAGTGATACGTCATACTTTTCAGTAGTGATGTAGGCACAATAAATAAACATAAACTATGTTCACTAATTGGAGAAAATTTGTGTGTCGGGAAAAATATATTCGGGAAAATGCATAATCGAGAAAAAGGTTTTTGGTAAAACTGATTCGGGAAAATGACCGGCAACGCGTTTCAGCAGCGTATTTTTTCATATAAATGAATTATATTTTTAACTGTTCGAGACAAAATTTTTCAATATCAAATAGATACTAAATTCAAAGACTCATACTCTACTAAGCTTGCTCCTACTCATACCTCCTATTAGCTCCCGTTTACTCTTCTATATTTTTTGATATCTTATATTATATATTTATTTAATATCTTTATATTATATATTGCAACGTATGTGGCTCTTTTAAGCGCGTGCAAGTGCTTAGAAGATGAGTGGTAGCGAGTGCAAAGCGGACTCGTTGACGATTCGTATCGCTTGCCGCGCGACTACAAAAGGGGGCCGTTTGTTATCAGGTAGTTTTCCCGGAAAACAGGATCAAAATTTTTTATCCTGCAAACAGTAGTCAAAAATTTCGATCTTGTTTTCCGGAAAAACCACCCGATGAAATCGGCGGAAATTTGGTGCAATTGTTCACAGCAACACTACGGAGGGCTCCACAGAGCCGTTTTTCGAAAATCAGTCTGAAAAAAAAGTTACGAAAATATACATTTTCTGTGCTCGGTCGGTAAAAATTGTGGCCAAGACATCACCTTAAGCATCAGTGCATGTGCGTAGTTGAGACTTGTGAATTTAAATTTGATACGTACATGTGACTTATAAGTCAATCAAAGTAAGGAAGGGGGGCGGGGGAGTTACTTACTTTTTAATTATTTTAGCTCATTTTATCGAAATTTTTAAAACTGAAAACCTAAATCAAAAATTTCGATCCCGTTTTCTGGAAAAACTGTTGAATGAAATTGTATGAAATTTGGTACAGTTGCTCACATCATCAATACAGAGGGCTCCACAGAGCCGTTTTTCGAAAATTAGTCTAGTAAAAAAGTTATTTAAATTTACACTTTTAATGCTCGGTCGGTCAAAATCGTGGCTTCGGCATCACCTTAAGGTGATGCTCTCAGAACCTGACTTACAAATTCGGACATATGTCAAGAAAAAATCTTAAAAAAATTCATATGCTTTCCTTGACAAATTCTAAGACTTTTTTGTTTTTTTTTAAATTTTTCATAGAGTTCATACATATTGGGATAAAAAATTGCGAGGATTCATTGCTTAAAATTGTTTAAATTTGAATCGTTTATAGCTCGTGAAAAATAGATTTTAGAGAAAATTTGCATGAGCACTTTTTTGTTTAAATTGACCCTCAAAAACTTAGAGAGCGGGTTTCAGATCAAAATGTTAAAATTTTTATTTTTGCAATGTATTTACATTAAATTTTCTCAAAAACTGTGTGGTCAAGTTTTTTCAGTTTTGTGCTATGTTTCAGTACATATTAAACAATCATCTCCTAATTTTTGAAAAGATTTTATCGATGCGTTTTTTTATAATCACACAAAATAGCGTCTTTTCAACACGCTAGCATAGGGATCCCATGTTAAAGTATCGAACTGTGATTGATTATACTTGGGAAATGGTTTTTTTAAAGTTCTTGGAATTTCCCACACATATAAAAAGCACTGTCAATAAGATGTGGTTAAAATTTCAATAATCTTTATCGATAGTCATTTTTTGAGGGAACTACCTTAAGGGGACAAGACAGTGTTTCGAGCTGATATTTTAAAATGTCCTTATAAATCGAAATAGTTGAAATTTTTTTTCTTAGTAGTAAAATATTTTCATATTACCCCAGATTAACCGAAATGAAACTTCTACCCAAGCTCTGAAATCCTAATTACATTACTTTTTCCATAATACTAATTATTGTGATTGGATTTACTGACCACGCGATTCTGACTTGATTTCTTCATCAATATTGATCGATGGGGCTTAGAAATCTTCAGAAAAGTACTTTCATCCACCTAAACAGAGCAGAATTTATAAATGAGGCCTCCTTGGCTCAGTGAGTATAGTTCTTGCCTGCTGATACAAGGATGTGCCTAGGGGGTGGGTTCTGATCCCACTGGACGAGAATTCAAGGGCGTTTTTTTCCCTAGTGTGATCGAGCCCAGGCCCGACGTGGAGTGGGTACCACTCAAACAAAGAAGACCGGGATATGTTATCAGTCTTCGAAGCCGGTAAAAACCCCCCATCACTGTGCGAGCTGGAAGCAAAGA
Source organism: Trichogramma pretiosum (assembly GCF_000599845.2). Classification (NCBI taxonomy): domain Eukaryota; kingdom Metazoa; phylum Arthropoda; class Insecta; order Hymenoptera; family Trichogrammatidae; genus Trichogramma; species Trichogramma pretiosum. Next base: position 47,140 of record NW_019641654.1, read on the forward strand.
GAATAAGCATTAGTAGGAGCCCGAGGCGAAGACTCACAAAGCTGGCAATAGACGGGGAGTACAAAACTCCCATAATGAAGTCAGAAGCGAGAACCAAACTCACAAAATAACAACAGAAAAGAGTATCGGTGACAGAAGAAAGAACCATACTCACAAGATGGCCCTAGACAGCGATTTCTGAATACTTAACTCAGGTGGAGATGCCAGCAATATGTAAACACGCAGTAGACGGCTCCTGAAGTGGGATACCACAATCGACAGATAGCACCTTGTAGGATACGGAGGTTCACCAAGTAGAAAAAGATGAGTCCTTGAACCCCTAATCACCGCATATCACTATGTGCGACGGATGGGGGATGTATGGAAACGACTAATATCGAAGTAGCAGAAATCTCACCAAACCCCGGCCACACCGAAGCAATGCCTAAGGACGGTTACCGATGCGTGCCCGAAAGGGGTGGAGTAAGGAGAAAAAGCTTTTTCTAGAAAACACACACGTAGTCAGTAAAAATAATTAAATTTTTTGGAACTTGAACAAAAATCATCATTTTACAATCATTATTTCTATTGTTACAACATTTTTTAGAAACAAAACAATTTAAAATTTAATTCCACCATTTTGTTTATTTTTTACTTTTTTTATTGATAATTCAGGATTTAGTATAGGCGAGAGCGGTGTGTGTTAGCATGTGAGGTAAGCTGGCAAAATGGCATATTTATCTGTATTAATGACTTTTATAGAGATGATACTTTCAGTTCTAACACTATAATATATGGTGTTTGTTTGATATATAGTGATATAATATGGTGATTGGTACGTGGGATGGTGGAGGAGGAGGGGGTAAAAAAAACTACAAGACATGGAATGAGAGCGCACAGGTAGAGTAAGCGAAGCGGCTTTTGCTCTGCTAGATAAGAACTGAACTACTACAATTAGAAAAACGCGCAAGAGGTAACTAATGAGCTATGGTCATTACCTTCTTGCGCGCCGCATGAGATTGCCGAATCAAAGTTGGCCCCGGTGCGCCCACGTGACAGTATGTAATGGCACTATCTTGGTTCAAGACATTGATAAGGATCAGAGATAAGCTATTTTGCCAACTCACTTGACATGCCAATACACCCCGCTCTCCCCTGTGTATTCTACTTTATAAAAAAACTTAGATTTGCAGAAGTTATCTTGTCCCCTGTGAAACGGTCTTTTTGTCGATAACCTTCTTTGAGTGTATACAACTAATAAACTAATCGGTATTTTTGTTCAAAAAATATGAAAAAGTAATGAAAAATCAACTTAAAAAGTACCAAAAAAACATGACTACTTATTATGATAAAAATGTAATGTTACATTTTAATAACTATTTTGCTTTATTATTTCAGAACAACTCGAGCAGATAAGAAAAACAAGTCTTGCTGGTGTAATTTGTGATAATGCTGATACAATAACAGAAGTACAAAAAGATGTTATGCGTTCAGTATCGGTTACAAATCCAATAATTTCTTGTCAGAATTTGTCACAACCTTCATATTTGGCTTGGAAGATGCCACCTCTTCGGTTGAAATCTTTGTACAATGATGTTATAATAGGTGACTGGCTGAATTTTAAGAATGATATAAATTCAACTTTAAATAATATTGTCACTAACATAGCTTCGAAAAAACCACCCCCAGGTAGTTTTATAAGCGATTGGATAGTTTTTAAACAAAATGTGAACAAATCTTTTACCGATTTCAAAAACCAATTTTCTGATTTACACAAAAGTATACTGAATTTAACATTTACTCCAAACTTAGAAATGAAATCTCAACCATTAAAATTGATTAAAACAAATGATAGTCTAGATGAAATTTTTTCCAAAATCGATCAAATTATAAATATTAAGAAAATAGATTTGAGTAATTTGCCCAGTAATTGGACTTTATATCATGAAAAAATAAATGATTCTATTGCAAATATAAAAACTTTTTTTGAAAAGATTCATACTGTGGTTCCGCCTGCTCAATTAAAGACTTTAACTTCAATAGAAAACGTATATGGTGGAAAAATTAATAATAAATCTAGTAATTTTTTGAAAAAGTTTATTGTATCAAAAGATAATAATATAAGCTCCATAGTAGACGAATGGTTCACAATGAAGTCAGAAATTAAGAAAAATGTTGATGAAATAAAAAAAAGCATATTTAAAATGAAAATGTTGGAATTAACTCTATGCCAATTCTTTAACGAAGGTGTCTTTGAAGGACCAGAAACTTTTGAATGTAATGCATTCATGGATAATATTTTCAAACGCATATTTAATGAAATAAACACCATATCTCCGATTGACGAAAATTCGGAATCTAATTTAAATTTTGTAAAAGAGTCTCTTTCGAATCTAAAAGATACATTACTTCATTTCAATTCTGAAAAGTATCAATCAAAATTATTTTTACAACTTGGATTTGACTGGATGGAAGTTGGAGATAAAATTAATAGTACGATTGAAAATAGTTTGAATAGTATTCCACTCTGCCAAGCTATGAAAGAAGTGAATTTTTTGTATTATAAAAAATGTATAAAAGACAATTTTTTGGGAATTCATGCCAGTGTAAAAAACGTAATAAGCGATTGGTTGATTGACTTCCAAAATTCTATCGAAGTTTCTAAAATTCCTACACTAGAAAAATTGTCAAGTAATAGTGCAAGCGCTTCTAGATCATTAGTTTTTAACGACTTATTATTTGTAACATTTTACATTATAACTTTTGTTTTAACATGTATGAATAAATGATGAAACTCTCAATACTCATCCGTACATTTCCATTTCATTTTGGACAAATTTTATTAAAAACTCATTCATAAACCACTTGATCAAAACTAAAATTTAGAGGCGTTCTATAGTTCTAGATTCCAACAGAGACAAAATATTTTCGCTTTCATCAAGAATAAAAAATAGCTCCATTCCCTCTTAATAAATTTATCTACGACGTAAAAACCCCTAGCTATAGCAGAATCGCGAAAATAGAGAATGTCATGCCCCATTTCGACGGAAAAAACATGCTGGTTATTCAATTTACTCACGATTGCAAGGTTATAGAATGTTTTCTCGGACTGGCTGACAACGATTTTTTCATTGTACTGTTAAAAGCTTATGTAAAGGACTGTGCCAGTAGCTACTCGTAGCACAAAATTTTGTAACCGATGAGGAAATTTACAACGAACTTAAGAGCGCCTCCCAAAAATAGTTATCTGATTTGTTCGGAAATCTATCTTGGGCCTTATTAGGAGCCGACAAACAGGTCGTAAATTACGGCCTCAGAATTTGACGACACAAACAAGCTGCATCTGATAACATACGAGATAATCTCGCGCTGAACCTCGTGCCAGGTGCCCTTGAAAGTGTTGCAATTTCTGCTCTGGAAAGCTTCACTCGGGGACTCAGTAAGAAAGTGGAGGAAAAAGTAAATCGATAGAGCCCTAAATCTCTCGAGATAGATATCGATCTCACGATTATAACTGAGGCCAAGATAGCCAAATGGGCAGCAAGCCAACCACCACGCCTATATTTTAAATGAATCGGAACATCTTAGGTGTGATTGTAAGGCACCGCGTCCAGAAATATTGCGGAAAAGAGAGGAACATCGCTCGTTATTGCCGTAATCACGAGCATCCCCTCCTCCGCCATTTGACTAACAATGTTAATACGACGAAGCAGGTGAGCAGCTCTTCTAAAAATCAATGAAAACCTCCAAGGTCCACGACCTCTACCCAGTCCTGTGTGTCCCCCGACGTCTCCATCGAAGCACCGAAAGGAATCAGGATGAGTTCACCCGAGACTACTACCACCTCCATTTCCTCCGGCTCGGGACGAAAGCGAGCGGGGATGCCGAGTTCCATTAGATGTACGCATCCAGCTCCACCACCGCCTGGTGACTGGCTTTTGCCTCCTCGCTGGCGTCTCTTACTGAGCTTAACGACATCGCTCACACGTCCCTTGATGGCTGGATTTACAGTACAGTACTCTTGTCACCTCCTCTTCTGACAGCTGCCACGAACGAACGCCTCTGCTGCTCATTGTTGTTACTGAACTGTATCTACAAGAGAGAAAAAATAAAAAAACACACAACAAAAAACAATTAATTTATGAAATTATCCACACGCTTGGCACACATATCGACGTCACTTGAACATCACGATATCATGCTGGTCGATCGCGAAGCGACCTCCGTGGAACCCAAAGGCGCAAATGCATACACGTACCTCCGGCTTCCTTCTCTTTTTTTATCGTTTAATAAAATACACATTTTTGCCCTTTTTACTGACAATTTTGAACGGCCCACCAACTTTCTCGTTTAATTTGACGTTAAAATTATCTGCTCCGCGTGACAAATGATGCGTTCGACGATAAACTTTATTTCTAATTTCAAACATCACATCTTTTCTATTCTTATTATAGTACTCCGATTGCTTTTCATACGCTGCTTTTACATACTGCAGCACTATCTCTCGCAACTCATTGAGTTCATTCTATTCTTTCCGCCCATGCACTCCGTTTTACCCGGGAAAATCGCTCGAAAAACTGTAAAGTCGATTATCTCGAAAACTTAATTTTTAAGATTTATTTTAAATAGTTTAGATCGAAAGATCAGGAAATTTTTTATCGTTATAAGCATTTTCTGGGTAGTTTTTTTTTATTTTAGCGAGATACAACGAGAGAAAGAAAAAAAGGGTGTTTTTTCGGGGTTTTTGTATGTCCGACTGGCGGGGCGCGCGCGCCAAAAGCACGCTTTTTCTTTTATCTCTCGCTATATCTTACAGAGATTGGGAAATTCGACCTTGCTATCAAAAAACTGAGGCAATTTATCATCAAAAGGATGGGCTGGTTTTTTTCCTAGGCGCATTTAGGTAAATTTACAGTGAGTTACAAATTTAGCGTTTCGACTAAATAATGCCGTGCGGTGCGGCACTTGAAAGGGTTTTGCCACATAGGTACGTGTAAAAACACCAATAATGCCCTAGCGTGGACAGCAAAAACGGCCCGATTGCTCAGTTTTCAACTCGCTCGCAAAGGATTGAATAAAATTTAGAAAAATAAATTAACATGGGTTTTCGATAGATTTTTACCTCTGCTTTCTACTGGTGCGGTTGAAAATTCAAAAATATGCCTCCATAACTTCAAAAAATGGACTTGAAGATAAAGCACGTTTTAACTTCTAGAGTTCAACTCTGATTGGTATTTTGAGTAATTAGATCGAACGATTTCGCGATTTTATCGATCGAAAGAGCGTGTGGTCGGCCGTTTTCGAGCGCCGCGGCCTATTTTTTTTGCTACACTTTACGTTTCTTTGTCTTTCACGGTTACTTTCGCCATAAAAATAAACAAATACATGATTTTTGTGTATTTTTTTTTCTCGTCTTTCCAATGGTGCAATCAATTTTTGAAAAAGTTGCTTTGTTTTGGAAATAAAACGAAAATAATGAAACCTATTAATTAAAAAAATTTATCTGTTCAAAAAAGCCAATTTTCCATTCGAATTCGTGCCAAATTATCAATTTTAATTTTTTTTACGTTTCTTTCGTTCAATCCAAAAGTATAAACTTTGAGAAATAAGTCAAATTTTCGGTTTCCGACGATCGTGTCAGGAAATATACTGCATACCGCAGGACAACAAGATGACCGAGAAAAATCGATTAAAAATCAACAATTTTCAATATTTTTATCTGAAAATTTTTTGCAGCTTCTCTAATGGATAAAATTTGTTGTGCCAAAATTTTTAATTGATTGAATGAACTTTTGGTTTTAAAAATGTAATTTTTCAAAAAAAAAAATCATTGTCATCACACAACCCTATGCAACTCCTTAAGTCACACGTATCATAATATACTATTTTCTTTTTTTTTTCAAGTACAACTGCAAATTGCGTTCCTTCTGAACGAGAAAGAGAACTTGAAAGTATGCTACAAGCTTTGAAAGATAAATTCAGCTCACTAGGGGTTAATGATCCTTTAAGGTTACGAATCTTCACAGTATGCTCCAGATAGTTGGAGCACTAATAAAATCGCCACAGAGTTTAATTGCAGTAGGAACTTTGCAAAAAAATCAAAAGATTTGAACACATCGGGTGGCATTTTAGCCGAAACTTGCCAGAAGAAAGGTCATGGCTTAGATCCAGCAATCACTCAAAAAATAATAGATGTTGTGACGGAGCACAAGCCGTCAGTAAGCGAGTCGAGCACTCGCAGAAAATGCGTCGCGCCAAGACTGCCGCACGCGCGTATGTATGAGTGAGTGCGTGTGTGTCTCCCTTCTCTCGCGCGTTTTCAGGTAGATGATAAGCAGTGGCCCATCGGACTGATGATGTGAAGCCAGGAGCGTGGCCCAGTATCAACACGTGCGAGAAGGACAGAAAAGAGCCGAGCAGACACCGGGCGAATTCCTTTCGCTACGAGGCAGGCAGATTAGAATACGCTGGCGAGTGAGAAGGCTACGCGAAAAGCAGAGTGATAGAAAGACGCAGGAAAACGCGAGCTAGTGCGTGAAGCCGAAGTTGCCGAAGTGATTGCTGAAGTTGTCGTTGTGACGCGGGTGAGCAAGTGCCCGTGTAGTGCCCGTGGGAAATTGCATACACGAGTCAGATCGAAGCCCAGGTGGGCAAGACACGTCGGAGCAGACTCGTCCGATCGGGCAGACAGAATCGCACGAGTGAGGTGCGCAGAGCCCGAAAGAGGACGAGAAGTTTGAATGTAGACAACACACGTGGAGGTACGCCGAAGCCCGGACGCGGGCAGCAGTAGTAGTTGGGCCAAGAAGACTACACCCAGAGCATCGACGATAGGTCATCAGTGCAGCAGCGAGGCGCCGAAGAACTTGGGGTAATTGTAAGATATTTTTAAGTCGTTGGTCGGCGCGGCTGCCGGGCCGCCCGTGTGTGTGTGTGTGTGTGTGAGCAAGTGTGTTAGTGTAAGTGAGGCCACGCGAGTGTCGTAGCGACGACACTGGGCCGATAGTAACGTGCAAGCAAGTCTCGGCCCTCGTGGGCGATCAGAAAGTGCCCAACGCGTGAGTAAGCGGCTACGGGGCCGTATCGTAAGCCGAAGATTGTAAGTCGCGTATTATTTGTTATCGTTTGCCCTCGTGGGCCTTAAATAAAGATAAATCAATTAATCGTAAAGGAACGCGTGTCAATTCATTTCGCTTGACCTATTCGAGAATTTCAGGTATCAGAAGCCTAGGCGAAGGAAGGTGAGTGAACGGTCTCATGGCTCGCCCGTTCTGGTGACGGGCCCAATATCCCCTCTGGGACTCGAGTCAGGTAAAGCGGGCCCCCCATAAATAAAGTGCACGGCAGTCGAGCTGAATTACCCACCCGGGGTAGGCTGTCCGTCGCAATAGATACATTGTCACTTTCTCATAGCAAGGCAATCCTTATTAACTTTGAAAATAACACCTCATGAAAATTTGATTAAAAATTTAACGACACAGTATCAAAATTCTTAAAGATTATTAACGTTGCTGCCAAAAAGTAACGGGAACCGGTCTCTATATATTTTTAAAGTATAAAAACGTCAGGCAAAATTAAGTGGAGATCGCAAACTCGACGTTATCTTGCCAGTTATAGTTGTATTACTATAATTAATTTAGACAATACATTTTCTTATGTATTGTTGCCTGTAGAATTGACTCGTCACGTCAGCTGAGCGATTTGAATACATCTAAGCACAAAAAACCGACTTTTCCTCGCTTTTTTTTGTTAAATTTTCGTCAAATCTCTATTAGACCGATAATAAAACGGGTTTAAAAAATGTTAGAGATATGCGGGTTACGTTACAATTTAGGTTTTTTCTAGTGCAATCGAGTGACACAATTAGTTTAAGTCTAAAAAATTATTTTAATTGATGGAATCGCAATTTTTCAATTTTTTTTTTTCTAAAAATTATCCTTAAATTGACGATTATTCGCTTGCGAAGCAGCAATTTTTGCGTAACCAGTAGGGTGGTCCAAAAAAACTTTTTTTTTAATATACGCTCGCTTAGCCTCTAATTGTCATCAACAAGTAATAACAAGAAGCTCCATACATTTTGAGCCCAAAATATCAATTTCAAAAGGTCACTCAACGATGAAGTAGGATAAAAAACGTGAATTAATACATTTATGCCTAAAAAAAAATTCAAAATTGTTCATTCTTCAAAATTAGTCATTTGAAATAGTCATATGACTTGATGAGCATTTTTACACAACAACATACGGTACATCAACGATGTTCAATACCTATGAAGTCATTCGAAGTCCACAGAAAGTCCATACAACGAAATTTTATAGCCCATTTAATGAAATTTAACGATTTTTCGGGTATTTTTGAAAAAATTCCTGTGAGCGATTTATTAACTTTTCAGGAATCCAGTACGGTGGATTTTCATCTTTTATACCGAAAAAGTAAGAAAAAAAATTTTCAACACATAGGGTCTTAATGCCCGATTTCTAGAGGGTATAGAACATTTCAAAAATTTATCGTCAAAAAACACGAAAAAATGGCAGTAACTGGAATCTTCGCGACTTTTGACTTGTTAATGGTTTGAAAAATATTATGTAGAGAACAAAATATTTAAATAATCTTTAAAGAATACAATCTTTAAATAATATTTATAAGACATTAATAGCATTGTCCATGAATTTTTCAATATGGGGCAATTTTCCGGAAGTATCCTAGCACTCTGCCGCATGGCATTTTTTGGCCAAATCACTCAATTTCTAACTCCCTGTAAAAGTATCGAAAACCCCTAAAAAAATAACTAATTAATGATTTCTCTAGGAAATTTCCTCAGCTTTCCGATGGTGACATTAGATTTCCCATAATTTTCCATTTTCACCGGGAAAATTGTCATCAAACATTCAGAGCTCAATATCAATATCATCTTTTTTTTAGGCATAAATGTATTAATTCACGTTTTTTAACCTACTGGATCGTTGCGCGACTTTTTAAAATTGATATTTTGGGCTCAAAATTTATGGAGCTTCTTGTTATTACTTGTTGATGACAATTGATGAGGCTAAGCGAGCGTATATAAAAAAAAAGTGCTTCGCAAGCGAATAATCGTCAATTTTAGGATAATTTTTAGAGAAAAAAAAATTGAAAAATTGCGATTTCATCAATTCAAATAATTTTTTAGACTTAAACTAATAAAGTCACTCGATTGTACTAGAAAAAACCTAAATTGTAACGTAACCTGGATATCTCTAACATTTTTTTAAACCCGTTTTATTATCGGTCTTATAGAGATTTTACGAAAATTTGACAAAAAAGCGAGGAAAAGTCGATTTTTTGTGCTTAGATGTATTCAAATCGCTCAGCTGACGTGACGAGTCAATTCTACAGGCAACAATACATAAGAAAACGTATTGTCTAAATTAATTATAGTGATACAACTATAACTGGCAAGCTATCGTCGAGTTTACGATCTTCACTTAATTTTGCCTCACGTTTTTGAACTTTAAAAATATATAGAGACCGGTTCCCGTTACTTTTTGGACTTCCTGGGCATGGCTTTTTTCATGTCAAACCCTAAACTTTAAGCTCAGCCTTGAGCCCACGCAATACTAAAACTTTTTGCAAAAACGGCCCGGTCTAATGAGCGCTCATGCAGCCGGTAGGTCTACGTGTATACACGGAAAAACTTTTGACCATGTTTCACGCTCAAATACCTAGAGATAGATTCGGGCTCTGAGTCGAGCACAATTCATGCTCAGACTCGAGTGCGAAACGCCCTCGAGTTCTGTCTACTACTAACTATGATCTTAAGCTGAACGATGAGGCTCGAGAGCGATTCACGCTCAGTCTCGAGGCTGAATCGCGCTCAGTGCTGGTGACGAAACGAGCTCAGTGCTGGTGACGAAACGAGCTCAGTAAAGTCGTGTGTGATTCGTTTTCAGTAGTTGAGCGTGAAACATGGTCAAAAGTTTTTCCGTGTAGGAAATGCGCGTCCTTGCGCTGGTCACCGGCTGACTCAGTACTCGGTGCAAAATTCGCACCGACCGCTGAGGCGTCGTGGTCCAACTTTGGATGAAGTTAAACGGGAAAGAGTTGCCGAAATAACAAAAAAGGGAATTAAGTAGCAAAATATAAAAGTATTTATTGAACAAGAATTGCGAATAGCGGATGCAGCAGCGCAATCGTGGACACACTCACACAGTCACACGGAGACGCGATTACAGACGCGGGAGAGGTCAGAGTACTCGAGTGGTACTTACAGGTGTTGTACGCCATTGCCGTCAATGGCCGCTCGTAGTAGTCACAGCTGGCTTAACCCTCTCACTTGCATAGGCTGCTGCTGGCACGCACAGTTCGCGAAGTCGCAAAGACGAAAAGATATCGTGAGTCTAATTCACAAACAAATCTAATGCCTTAGATACTACTCGCGATCTTATCGATTCTTTCTCGATCGACATGCGTTGATTATACGCCCGTTCAAGTCGTGTGAATCTTGCGTCGCGCACTTGCATCGTTCAATCGTATCTCAATCTTGCAATACGAGGTCGAATTTTGGAGCAATGCATACGATGCTAACTATCTCGCAGTCACCGAGTATCTCTCTCTATGCTCGCGCTCTATGTACTTGCGAGTCGCTCAAATGGGTCACGTGACAAATTGGTAGGCCCTTGCTTCGTAATAGAAAAAGAGATAGGTGACTCCGCGTGCGTTGACACGCGTATTCCTTTTCGCACGCACACACAGGTACACACACGTGTGTCGCTGCGGCTGCTGCGTTAGATACAAGTTGTTTGTGTCCCATCACAGTGGGACTTCATGCTGAAGAGGGGAGAGGCATGTGACAGAGCAACGTGACTGTCACAGCATATTTAATCAAAATTAACTAAATCTGTGTGGCTCTCAGCTTTAAGATTCAAATTCAGTTAAACGAACTGTCGAAGTCCTTTTGTTTCAACTCGAGCTTTCATAAAAAAAAGATGAAATCATGGTTTCTTTTTTTATCGAATATCATTAAAAGCAATAACTTTTCTGCATAAGCAAAACATGAATTTCTCAATAATGCTGGATCAATGACGTTTATTAGTTTAGTAGTCAAATGTCTCGAAATTTTTATAATAAATTCAAAATATCTTGCTTCTTCTCAATAAAAAAAATTGCCAAAGTTTTGCAGTCGATGGTTCTTCTGCTTAAATGAGGGTCGTAATAATTGATAAGCTTATGTTATTCAGCGTACATGATAGATTTTTCTTGAATTGTAACGCTCTAAATTTTTTGCACATTTACTATTCATTATAGATCAAAAAATATCGTTTTATTATTGTTGATCAGTCCTTAAATTTTTACGATTTCCTGTAAGTTGCGATAGGTACGAACTTGACTATGGGTTAATTCTCACATTTTTCAAGTTTCTGTCTTATACTTTCTGAAAAACTATTTGGCCTGGTTGTTTTACCATCAAAATATCCGACTAAATATTTTGTAAGCAATTCGTTAATATGTGTGACCTGGTACTTACTCCACGGATCCGCGGCCCTTGTCGGCCACGTATGTCCCTTCGTCGTCGGTCCGTCCGTCCTCCAACCGTCCTCTCGGTACCTATATCGAATAATAGAACAAGGGCTCGGGCTAATTTACACAATAATTGATAACAGCGTTATTATGCTACTAAAACGATTTATTATCATACGGCCGTTACACGGCCAGAGTGGCCCGAGGACTTGTCGCTGTTTTCGCGTATCGGTGCATCAAGTGCGAGGCTTAGAAGGACAAGGAACATATAAGCAGCTCTCGGCCCGACTCACCACCTCTCCACGTCTGCACCCTGTCGCCTGGATGGTAACCTGTCCTCCTGGAACAAGACAACGGTTGGTAAGCTCGGATGCCTTGTCGTTCTCTCTTGCCGTAGTGATGACCGGCTCCCTCGTTCGGCCGCCGAAATATACACACACTCTTTATGCACTCGAGCTCTCGTCGAGCCGGCCACACTCCTCACGAAGAGGGCTTAGGGTGATCTCACCCGTGGAGCTCGACCAAGAGTCGACTTAAGCATCCAGAGGGTCACCCTGGACGTCGCGCTCACACACACTGCGTAATCTTACACACACCGTACTCTCACACACGATTTACACAAAGTCGATACTCTCGCGTACACACTGTACGATCGTACGATCTTGCCGATTCGTAGGCAACTGACTTGTCCTTTCTCACACGACGTGTTGACAAGCTGTCAACTGTCTTCTCTCCATCGATCGTCGCGCTTGCATGAAAAACATAAATACGACAATCAGATTCTTTCGTATAATCAAATTATCATTGGTTCATATCACACGGTGTATATGTATGTGTGTGTGTGCGCGCGCGTATTAAGGTTTTTGATCGGTATTGGTTGGCAAGAGCGAACAACATACGTTTGCACGTACCGAATTGACACAGATTCGAGTACACGAGCACTGACAGCGAGACTGTAGCAGACGGGATTTTGATAGGAGCGTGAGACACGAGGATAATTATTGTCGCGCGCGAATATAAGGCGAACGCGTGAAACAATAGATAGTCGTTTGCGGGCGTGGGACGTGCATCGCGAGCGCGTGACGCCGATTGAAAAAGTAATTACGTTGCTACGGAGTACATCTGATTGTACGAGTGTGCGTACACACGAGTATTAAGCCGAAAGGGAAATCGGATGTACTGTGCGACAGCGCTAAGCGTGGCAACGCATCGTATAACGTGTGTAATTTTCGTTTTCTGGTAAACGGTCAGCAAATATAAGCCGATGCCAGTAGTAACACGCGCACAAATGGAGCGCTATAAGGAACGAATGCAGATGCTTCTGCAAAATGTGACCGCAAGAGGCATGTGGTCCAAGGTCGGGGAAATGCCGGCCGAAGACATGTTGGCTTCGCTCAGGGACAAGAGATTGAGTGATCAAGGTGGCGAACAGATCTGCCGTGAGAGGCTGTTTCGAGCGCGATTGAGGCGTTTGCCAGCTACGATGTCCCGTGGGACGTGAATCTTGACGATCTCCCAGATCAAACGTCGTCGAACGAGAGCCTGCTCGATCAAACGATGGTCGAGACCCCGGACGACGGAGCCAAGAAGCCAGTGCAGGTCCCCGACACAGAGAGAGCGATGTTCGGGGACGACCTCGAGGCGCGGCTGATGAGTATGACTCGGAGGCCGTACGCCGTGAGGTAAATAGGGCGCTCGGTGAACGAGCTAAGCCACCCGTGGACGCGGCAGGTGCCGAGGTGTTCGGCGCCTTGAATAATACAGGGCTAAAAAACCTGCCGACAGAGGGTGGGTGCCTAGGTAAGCCGCCACGAAATAGCCAGGCGCCGGTCAAGGCTCCACGCAAAATGGTGCTTGGCCGGCGGTCTGCGGAGTCACGAACGTCGTAGACGCCATGGGACGCAGGAGCGATGATGGGACTGCCCCGTGGGACGGTACAGCACCATGATGGCTCGAGTGACGGCGAAGATCTTGCTGGCGCGCAGGAGCACGTAAGGTGGGACGATGTGCATCAAAATGTGAAACGCGAAGATAGCAGCAACAGTGGAAGTACGTTCGATTGATTCGAGAGACCAGCCTGAGATTCTCGGGCGCCAATGACGAGATCGGTGCCGAGACATTTTTAAGCCGACTCGAACGATACCGACGCCGAGGAGGTATACCGACCGACGACCTGCTTTTCGCGTTCGAGGCGGTACTCGTAGATGAGGCCGCGGTCTGGTATGAGTCGGTGGAGCACAAGGTCAAGACTTGGCAGGATTTTGAGCGTCATTTTCGGCGAAGCTTTGCGAGTCAAGCTACGACCGAAGAGCTTTTGACAGAGCTTCGTCAGCGAACGCAGGAAAAAGGAGAGCCGATTTCCACGTATCTGAATAATTTCAGGTTCTTGTGCAGTCGTTTTCGCGTCCCGTTGCCGTACGAGAACCAGCTGGCGATCGCGTTTAGAGGTATAAGGCCCGAATACCGAAATTTTATGGCGCATCGGCAAATTACGAGCTTCAGTGAGTTGGAGTAGGCCGGCAAACAATTCGAGAGCGTGAATCGAATGAACGCGTATTGGCACGAGCCAATAGTAAGCGCGAGTCAGCACTATCCAAGTGCTGCGTATAAGCCGGCAGAGCGGAGTCAATTGGCGGCAGTGCAGACAGATCAGCCGAACGACAAGAGCTCGCCGAAGAAAGAAAAGGAGAAGAAGAAGAAGCAAAAATCGCCGGTGACACCTAAAAAAGCGTCCAAGAACTCGGTCGCAGCATCAGAGAGAGTGCGATCGAGGCCGCAAGGGGCTCGCTCATCACACAGGGCTCGCCGGGCCGCCGAGCATCTGATGCACTCACTGCATCACATATGTAATATACATACAATCCACAGCAGTCGTCAGTTAACAGCCTATTCTATTCTTCATACAATACTTTGGCAAATTTCCACGTTTACTTTAGTTCCATCACAAACACTTACCGTGAAACAGTTCGAGCTGATTTGAATTTAAGATATGAGTGATTCCTACGGATTTAGATCGATACAGCGTCTCTTTTTTATAACGATGCGCATTGAAGTTTTTCTTTATTAAAAAAAATTCTTATGAAAACCTCAGGGTTTACATCTTAATTTTTTTAATACAAATAAAAATACCCTGTAAAATACACTTCTATTTTTTATTAAAAGGTTAAAAAAATAAAGTCCGTGATAACTCAGATCTGTAAGTATTGATGAGGTGAAGTTAAGAAATAACAAAAGGATTTTAATGCAGCGATTGTAATAGTTATTACGTGAACTTTTGCGAGGTTGGAAGCAGACTCATAAGTATATTAGCCATCAAAACAGCGCGCGCTCCGCGCTCTCTCAACTCATCTTTCATTTCATAACTCGATGACGCCTCGTATGGGAAATTAATCAAAAAGCTCAACTCACAGTCAATACTCAATGTACAACAAACTGATTCATTCTGCAGTGCCACTCTCTTAACCAACCAGAACGCTTATGAAATGCGGACACTTTTAGCTGATCCTTTTTCTTCAAGAGAATAAGTTTAATCACGTCTGGTGCCTTTTCGCAGTTTTGTTATTTATATAATTCCCGCTAATATTAATTGCTATTAATTGAAATTTAAAATATTAACTGAAAGTAAGACAGGTGGTGTCATAAATAGATCATAAAAGTTATGAATCTAAGTGCCTTCATGAGTAGCTTCTTGAATACCGTGTTCTACCAAAAATATGCCGTACGCCAATAATGAGCCGTGATCGAATTTTCGAGTCTTAAAAGAATATAAGGTATATTCTTAGAATAAGGTGAGCTTTGCAAAATAATTTTTTATCAATAAGTATACAAAACTTGATGTTAATTGAGTCAGCACAGTCATGAAATCAAATACCAAACTTGTAGCATTTTGCAAAGAAAAGTATTTAGAATACCGTTTGGTGTAACATGAACAGTAAATTTTAGTCTAGCTATCAGAACAGAATAGGGACACGGTAAGGATGATATTTTAACAGTATACGAATAATATAAGTCATGTTCCAAAAATAAGGCGTATCTGTTTTTTTTTTTTGCAAAAAAAATATAAGGCATGGCATATTTTAGGTAGAACACTGGCTTGAGATGCAATTGTGTCCTGGTGCTTTTTTTCTTCAGTTTTTTCACAATTAACGATATAAGTGACATAAGTAACGATGCACGAGTATCTCACGCAATTTTATTGTGCTAAACATCAGAAAGTAAAAAATGATATTACTTTACGTTACGAGGGCTATAAGTTACATTTTACGGCATGGCATGGATGGTCTTAAAAACCGTACAGGAAAGTGTCCCCAATTGCACGAGTATCGTATGACATTTCATAGTACTATATACTAACTTCACATTTATGTCCCCTTTTGCAATGCATAAGTTGCCCTTTCTAGCTCTTCGGCGTTTGTATCACACTCACATACGCTCGTGTGATAACCTCACTTCGTGTTACCAGAAAGGGCGACTTGTGCCACCGAAAAGCGTGCCAAATGTAAACTTATGCCACGTAGTGCTATAAAATTTATTTAGTAAACCTTTTTAAACTGCACATTTATTAGTGTACTTCTTACATTCTGTAATAATTATATTCAGGCAGTATTCAAAAGCAAGAGTCTTTAGAAGAAAGTGTTCAAATGGATACCCCTCCCAGAAGTCCAGTGGAAATGCCTATGAGTGATGAGATTTCAGAAATAAAAAGTTCCAAAACTGTAATGAATAAACGTTCCGATATGACTCCGAAGCAGAAGTGGCACATAGCATTTAGCAAAATCGTTATGCAATTAAACGTAAGTTAATTTATTTATTCAATAATATTTTTAAAATTCAATGAGAGTGCCTACCTTCATAAAGAACTGAATATTTTATTAGAATTTCATTAGATAAATAATGTTGACAGTAGTTAAAAATGTATAAATCTTCATTCGTCATTGAAGCTACCGATGTAAAATTAATAATTCCTCCAAACATCGTGTTAGAACGGGTAAATTTATATAAGAATGTGCGTATGGAATACAATCATTAATGTGTATGTATGTAGCGGTGATTGACCAGTACATGTCTACGTTGTCACCGAGCTGCTATTTACCTCTCAGTACTAATTAACCTCTATCTAATTTTCTTAGTCACTTGTTCGTCGACAGTCAAACCAACATGTATCGAGGAGCGCGAGACAAGTATGACAGGAACTAAGTGATGACACTCCGCTACTCATATACTCATTTATACATTTGAATAAATATTATTATTTTGATGAAAACAATCGTAGATTTATTTAGTTTTACACATATAATTAACACATCGTTGTTAAAAATTTATTTAATTGTTAATAAATTAAGCTTAAAAATGGCTATCCAGATCTATTGTATCATAATCTCTTTTGTTTACTACTTTTATTAGCGGGTATGTGAACAATCCGAAAGAATCTCGCGTTGAAAAATTTTTAGTAACAGTATATTCAGAATTTAACAGTTATCGATAATAATAGACTACAGTCACATCTGTAAAATTGAGGTTATTTGTTTCTTGTACTCTATGTGTCAATTGCAATTTGGGATCGTCATAATTATTATTTCAATTTAAATGCTTAGATTCATGTCGACTATTTCATTCGAGAGGACCTCTTTTATATTTACAGTGTATTCTCCAGACGAAAATCCGAAAATGATATCGCCTCTATTCGTGGATTTGAGGATGAAAGATGTGGAGAAAATATGTTTATTGACTATTAGGTCAAAGAGTCATGAACAATTAATTCATAACCGAATTTTCACCTTTGTTTAAGTAGTTTTTAATATTAGTTAATGGATTAACAAAATTAGGTTAAGGTTGCTTGTTTGCATAACACTCTGCTTTTTTAGGAACTTAACCATGATCGCGAGCTTGATTTGTTTAGCTGTGTTCCGTGAAAGTGCATTAAAGATATCAACAGACTTCAATAATGAAAAATGTTGGGCTACTGAGCTTCACTGGAGCGTCAACTGTAGCTGCTCATTTGAAGACCTACCTTCTTACTACACAGTTCATTACAACAACTACAAGGTACATATTTATGTAGAATATATAATTTTTTTCACTCAATATAAATTCTACTGTATGTTTCATCAATAACGCAGCGACAAATTTCTTACTTGAATAAGTGCAGGTTGTGAGTTGTGTTGTATTTAACTAAATAACATAAATAAGTAGCTATTAATGACACACAGTGGTTAGAAATTCAAGCATAGCTAGCGTCCTAATAGCAGTGCCGAAAAGTGTCCTGTATATAAACTGAGCATCTTACGAGATATTATTGTAAAATACGAGCTAAGTTCGTATTTTTGCCCTTTTTTCTAAGATATAAGTAACACTTTTTTGCTAGTCGCAATGTCACGCCATAAAATAGAATAAGCTCAAAAGCGCAGTAAGTGCCATAAGAACGAGGAGATGTCATAAAGTATGACTTACTATACTACAAAAAAACAAACCATGATTATAAACTTAACCTAATACGTGATTTTCCATTATGTGGATAAGAAATGTGATCTACAAAATTCATAAATAAGCGTTGTTAGATTTACTGAATAATCCACAGATTTAAAGTAATATGTCACAGACTCAAAGTGTCTATCGTTTAGAATTTGCCTTATTTTTAAGTGTAAATTAGGTATTCATGGACTTTAAACTTAAAGTTATCACATTTCGAATTGGTGAAATAACATTTTAAAAATTCAAAATGACATGTTCTGAAATATGAAAAAAAAGGAAAAACCTTTCAGAAATTCAACTAAAAAATAATGAGCTGAAGGAAAAAATTCGAAAATTTTTTATTCGAAAATTTCATTTAATTTTTTTTTATTTTTTACAAAGCTTGTACACGAATTTCGTTGATTTCATGTACATCGCCCTCAATCAATAGATGTATAATCAGTGAGTCTAATCTTATAAAAAACATTATACACACTGTAGTATACCTATAGCTACTATAAATATAGATATACAAACACTTCAACCTCTTCTGATAGACAACAAGAACCCGCAATTGAAAAAATTTTTTTTTTTTGCATTTATTTGGTATTCTCTTATCCTGAATACAATAATTGTACATAAAAATATTGATTGCAATACTTACTGATGTTTATGTGGAATTCTCTAAAACTTTTAGTTTTTCGACAAAAAAAATAAATAGAAATTTTCTCATGGCACACGTATGGGATATGAAATTTCTTAAACATTTTCACCTGGAAAAAAGAAATAACATCGCGCTCACGATAAGGGCTGTAGGGTGCCTTCAAAAATGAGGGTTAAAGACATTTTAATTTTTTTTTCTTATTTTCATGTATATTGTAAGTACTTAAATATAATAAACACTTTAAAAACTTTCAATCAACATAAAATAATAATTTATAACAATAATCAATCCTCTTGTCTTAACAAATAACACTAGTTGTTCAAATAATTTTGAATTACAAATAATTTAACGAGATTACAAAGCCAGGCTAAGCCGATTTTTTTGAAGCTCATTTTTTAAGATAAATATTTTTCCCTAAAAACTACATTAACTGGAAAACAGCCTAAACATATTCACGTAGCTGTGTAGAAAAATATTAGGGAATCTCAAAAAATATGTTTGAAAATAATCGGTTCAGGTGGAATTTATTAATTCCTCAAAAATCATGCTGAAAGTATTGGATTGAAGTAATTTGTTTTTATTTAAAAAAAAATTTATTTAAAAAAATTATTTAATAAAACAAACGAAAATTTAAAAAAAAAAATTAATTATCAAAAATATTTATTAAAAATAAAAATTATTTAGCAAAAAAATTTTATTTTTATTTTCATACAACGACGAGTGAAAACGTTGATTATAATATACACTAACTCTTCCGTGAAATTGGATGAATCTCTGACAAAAAAATTATTTTACTTAATCTATTTCCAAGCGATTAAGGGCAAAATAAATTTCAGCCCTTGCGTAAAAATGTTCTAAATAACCCAAATTTGAAAGACCTTAGGGTACAGAGTCGGTTCATGTCCAGTTTAGAGTGTGCCATAAAAAAATGTCATTTCTTTGGTTCGTGAGCCCAACATATGTGCGGTCTTCAATCCGGTCCAAAGGGGCACAAGGGTTTTTGATAACGAAATCGATTCGTAGAGCTTCATGCCTCTCGATTTGGGTGGAGAAATATTAAACGGTGCTACTCGGCATTCATTTCAATTTTTAAAACTGAATTTTATAATAATCTAGTTCCCATTATTAAATTGAGGATTCTGAGTCTTGGGGTAAGGGTATCACTCAGAAACAATAATTTTTAAATAAAATAACCCAAACACACTCTGAAAAAAAATTCAAAGCGCTGGGGACACCGGTGTTTTTTATATAGAACTACGAAATTATAAATTTACTGAAGTTCCTTTTTGAAATCTCATTAGAACATGTAAAAATACTCTTATAGTTTACCATACTCCACGTTATATAATCGAGTTTTAAGCACGTGCTTAATAACCTTTAATATTATAATTATAGTCACAGATATTGTCGCAATAATTACAATTCAAGATCCACATCGGTTTCTTTAATATTAAAGGTTTGTGAGGATTCCACTTATATGTTCATGTACATGCGGGATGCGGCTAAAGTATGGATACACCTGGAAATTTCCTGGAAAAAGCGCACGAAAAAAATCGACGTATTTTTTGACGAGGAATCTAATGGTGACCTTGAATTTAACCTTGAACATAACCATCAAGCTCCAGTGACCCAAAAATCGATTTTTCAAATGGAAATCCCCATTTTTTATAACAGATTTGAAAAGAGCAAAAAATTTTACTTTCAAATATGTATTTTGTTTTTTTTTTTAAGGTCATTTTGGAGGCGGTACAATTAGAAAAAAAGCCCTTACTGGAACTTAATTTTAGGTTAAATCGGGGTTTTATTTGCGTCTGTAATGCATGTATTGCCTTTAATTAATTGAACAATAATTTTATTAATAATTAAAATGTTTATTAATAATTAGGTTTCTGATAATGTGAATTTAAATTGATTCAACAACTTTTATCATTAAGATTTATTATAAAATTTTAATTAATAATAAACTTATTGTTTAATAAATTAGAGGCAATACAGTCACTTCAGATCTGACAATAGATCTGATGTCAGATCTGATATAAGTTCTGATGTCGATTATCGAATACAAGATCTGGTATCAGATCTGATGTAAGATCTGGCGTACATTTGTCAGATCTTATACCATATCTGATGCCAGATCTGGAGTCAGATCTTACATACTATTTTCACCTGGGAAATATATACAGAAAGGTACTTTACTTGTATTCACGTGTGATATAATAACTGCATTTAACGATACAGACGATGGGTCATTGGAGATTATATTATAACAAGAATATTAAATACAAAAGTTATAAGCGTTTATTAAAAAGACGAATGCTTATCAAATCCACGATATTTAAAAAATTTTTTAGGAGAAATCATTTTAGTTAGGGAATTACATATAGTTTTGATTTACTTGCTGTTTTATTACAACAAAAATCTTCAAACTATTCATGTTATATTACATTTAAGAACCTTGTAAATTCATAGTTATAAACTAAATCTTCTAAAATATAAATAATGTTTAATATACAATGGATAATAAAAAATAAACTTAAAACAAGAATTCATACTTTTTTATTATAATAAATGAATGCAAAATGAAATTATATTCATCAAATTTTCTAATTTTTGAAAACTATTGACTATTTTTAACAGAAGAAAAGTCAGCATTGATTTTTAAAAACTTTGTGAATAAAAATTGAATTAATTAACTGTGATTTCCTAAATTATCCTCATAGATTTATAGCCTAAAATCCACATTAAATCTACGGGAAATCTACGATAAATGTATACGTTGGAACTAAGAGAATTTTTATCAAACATGTTTCATGTAAGAAATTATTTCATAATGTAAGAAAGATTCTTAATGACAGTAAAATAATAAAATTTTTACTTTATAAATAAAAATGTTTTCACACTGAACAACAAAAAATATAAAATTGACTGAAAAATACTTTTAACTTTAAATTTTTTTCTACATTCACATTTTTCATTTAAATTATTTTGCAATTTTTAGCAACGGAATATTGTCATAGTATTGGATTGGTTTAATGAAATTTTTTCTTCCTTAAAAATATTTTTTTCGTAAAGTAAATCAAAAGTTTTATATCTTACAATTATTTGAGGGGAGATATGGAATATCATATAGGGGTGCTGTTTGGACTTAAGGGAAGGGATATAGTGATAGAAGATCTACACGTTGCTGCTCATACCGGCAGTAGTAACTGTTCTGAATTCTTCAGATATACACAGAGCTTGCAAGTTCGATGCATACTTTTTCTTTCGTGAAATATTTTAATTTAATCATTCACAAAAATTAAAATAAATTTACATCTCGAATAAAATTGTTGTAGATTATATTATTACAATATTATCTTGAATAAAATTAAAATCTTGGAATTTTAATTTTTTATTGAAAAGTTTATAGGACTTGATTCTGTATAATATTCTTTCCATTAGCAACAGATTAAATCAAGAAAAATTTGAAAAATGTGACTTTTAAAAGTCAAAAATTATTCGTTGGGATGAAATAATTTAGCGTGAAGTACAATTTCATACGTTTTTTTTTGGTTTTTCCATGAGCAGGATTTAAATTGAACTTAGTAATCAATAGCATTATAAATAATAGAATCATGAAAAAATTACAGTTTATCAAATAAACAAGATAAAAAAAATGAAAGAGTAAAAAATAGTATAACGTGGGGTAAGTAGTTTAAATTTCGTGTTA
Source organism: Trichogramma pretiosum (assembly GCF_000599845.2). NCBI lineage: Eukaryota > Metazoa > Arthropoda > Insecta > Hymenoptera > Trichogrammatidae > Trichogramma > Trichogramma pretiosum. The sequence continues at coordinate 69,435 of NW_019641654.1, forward strand.
AGAAGATATGAATTTTGATGAATTATAAGTGGTAGATATGTAAAGCTTTAATAATTCTGATTTCAAACATTAAACTAAATTTCTCTTCGAAAATGATTTAAAAATTTTATTAAAAACAATAGCACTTTATCGTGGAAAAAAAATAAACTTATTATTATTATTTGATATTTCAAGTCACATTATCAATGATAAGACTGTAATTGTATCAAAACTTGTTTCCGATTTCAACTGGTATTCACCACTCGTAATTAATAACATTATTTAATACTCTAAAGTGTTATTACATATTATTAATTTTCAATTCCGATTCCAATAAATTATAGTATGAAAATAAACCTCGTGATTTTAACTTCATAACAAATCTTATTTAAAATAGATATTTTCACACTATATTTACTGATTACATTTAGGGATGAATTTTGGGAAAATTTTGCGAAAAGATAACAATATAACATGATTAATTTATGACTCAAAATTGTTGAGAAAATTCAAACTCGCATTTTATGCAGAATATTTAGGGGATATTGGTACAGATTTTATTTATCTATCTTTTCTTTTATTTAAATTAGTTCAATTTTATGAATGTTAAATATACATGAATTCACTCATTTGTACATTCAAGAACCACCTAATAAGAACTTGAATGATGCAAAAATTGTTTTATGAAAAATTTGAACAAAAACAATAAATAGTTAGGACAAATTTGCACTCTAAAATATTAACAATAAAGAATAAAAATAAAATTTGAAGCTATCATATTTTAATATCCCCGACGGAAACTTTTCTCATGAGAAAATTTTATACAGTTTAAAAAAGCCTGAAATATTACACTATTATACAAGTAATTTAAGGTAATTTAAGGGTAATTTATGGTGTAGTTTAGGGCCCAAGCTCAGCGAGTGCCCTGAAAGCCGCGTCAGAAAGTGTCACTTATGATTCGAGTATCATACTCAATTTCATAGCACTGTGCTCCACATTTATGCTCCGTTTTTCGAGTCATAAGTCGCAGTTTCTGGTACCGCGGAGTGAGGTTAGCGCACGAGCGTAGCGAGTGCAATGCGAACAACACAACAACATAGTACTATATAAGTCTTAGAAATGTGCAGATTTCATAAACCTGATTGATGATTTTAAAGAATTAATCAGAGTTTTTAAAAATTTATAAAACCTTGTAGGAACTCGTTTTTTTAAACAAAAGTGTTAAACTTTTTTTTTAATTTTTTTTTCTTAGTTGTTCATATGGTTGCCAGTATAGTTTTTTCATCATTACTTTTGGAAAGCGTTGATACCGATCAAAAAAGTTTTAAAACCAATAAAAATTTTCACCAACACTTTATAACTCTTCGTAACTCTTTGAAATACAGGGGTCCCTCGTATAACGCGGGGGTTGCGTTTCAAAATGTACCGCGTAATGTGAAACCGCGTTATAAGGGACCTTAGTTTTATATAAAAAGGGGGGTTCCGTTCCTGGTCATGAAAATTAGAGATAACGAATTTCGTAAATTAAATGAAAATGTAGATTTTTTTCAAATTATGAAACACATGTATTTATTTTGAGGGAAAATACGTGCGGCCTTGGAATCAGCATTTGTGCTCTCTCCTGATGAATTTATTATTTTTTACGATAGGATACACAAGACAGCAATTTTCAAAAAATTCAAAGTATCAATGAAAAACGATAGCTTGCGGTCACTTTTAGCAAATAAATGGGGCGTTATTGCAGAATTCCAAAAAAAAAGAACAAGAATAGTAAAGTCTTTCTATGATTTCAGGGGGGGGGGGGGGATAACGATTTTCGCGGGGGGACGCCTCAACTTTCAGCTACGCCACTGGCTGTGCTCATTGGAATTTTTCACGCATGAGATCCTGCATCCAAATAATTATCATTTCTTCAGTTTTCTCAATTAAATTTTGCCGGATTCTTTTGGAGCCTTTAGCATGTTTTCCTAATCGGGTAAACCAGCTAGTTAACGGACACTGCTAGTTTTCGGACCTCTTCAACTTTGAGTTAGAATAATAAGATAACGCCTACTTCTAGCGATGCGTGGTTTTATTTAATGAATACAGCATGTAATTTTCTTCAAAATGACATAGATTAATAAAAGATTGGTTCATTATATCAATTATAATTTAGTTAGATTTGCAGGCTACTTTAACAATGTATGATAAATTGCCAAAATTTACGAAAATTCTTTAGTAACCCAGTTGAAAAAAATTGCGTAGATTTCTACGTGGATTATCCACGCAATTTTTTTCGACTGGGAAGTGGTTTTTGTAAATCTGACTTAATTACTTGAAATGTTAATTATTCATCAAAAAAAGCTATTGGAGCATGTTCAGAAGCCTTTTCTCAACAATTTCCCATAGTTTTATTATTTTCAACGGGTCAAATTGAATAAAAATTTTGGTGTCCGGTTATTGACCGAAGAAAATAAAGAAAATTTAGTTTTCGGACAGGTGTCCGAAAATTAGATTTAATGATTATTCTAATATGCTAGTTATCGGACACTCCGAAAAAAGTGTTTATATTCGTTCTCCATCCATATCCTATATAATATAAAATTTTTTGGAAAGATGATTTTTTTATAATGTAAGAAAATTGTAAGAAAATGAAGTACACATTATTGTTAAAAATTGTATTATTCATCAGTTTATTTTACAAAGATCGCTAGCAACTTAAAATTATATACTTCATTAGAATTTTGTAAATATTTAATTATTTTTTAAAAATTCGTAAAAAGTAAACCATTGTGTGTATTTGTAAAAAAATTGTTTTAAATTTATATTTTATCAAGGAATTTTATTCTGAAAGTTTTAATAAAAACATGAATAACAAATTGTAATATACAATGGGTTTTTTGACTTTTGCAATGACTCATAAGTTAATATAAATTAATTATTGTTCATTTTGAAAACATAAGTAACAAAAATCGTAAATTATGCGTTTGAAAAATCTATTATTTTACTTTACTCCACTTCTAATAAACTCAGATTCTCAAAAAGTACTACGCCTTATAATAAAGTTATATTCAGTGAAGCATGAATTCGAAAAGCCGAAAAAAGAAGAATCGAGAGAGTTGTAAAATTAAATTTGTAAATAATTTTTTATTGTTAATAACATAATAAAATGGTTCAGTATATAATTTTTTAGCCTTTTTTGTTTATTAATTTCATTTCTATAACTCACATGAACATTATTATTGATTTATAACCTAATTTTTACGGTGTCCGAAAACTAACATTTTCGGGTTTTTTTAGAAATTCCTCTTAAAATAGCTGAAAAAATTATTTTAGGTAAAAATAAACATATGCATTAGAAAGAGCAGAAAATTTCCTAAGAGATTGTATATTCAAAAAAAAATTTATCAAACGAGTAAACTCCCCCAATCGATTATAATAGGAAATTTCCTTTAGTGTCTAATAACTAGCTGGTTTACCCTATTTTTGCACTCTCACGTATTTTTTTTTGTCGTTTGAACGAATTGTGCGAATCGTCGATTCATTGACGTTAAAACGTCTGGCAACAACAGCGACTCTTTCTCCACTTTGCTTCATGCATTTCCTCGTTGGTTTTGGCGATTTTTTCACATTCGGTGCCATTGTGATAAAAAACAAATACAAATCAAACAATTCTCCGAAAAAATTCGTGTACATCGACGTCAAAAAAAGGTTATTAAAAAAAATGTATGCATAAACAATGAACATTGCTACGTGAATCCGCGTTATAGGGTGCCAAAAATTCGCGTTATGTGAGGGGTTGGAGCATTTGACAATCCGCAACCTTCGTATGAAAACAACATTTTTTTAAGTTTTCATGATGCTTCAAAGACCTTCGGAAAAAATCATCGAAAAACATGAAAGTTTATATACGACGCTAGGATGCGAAATATAACCTTCCATTTTTTCCTTATCTTTGCCATTAAAGCATATAGACTGAACATTTTTTAAGATTTTTTCATAGAAGGTGCTACCATCTAGAGCTGAAAAACATCCTTTGTGAACGGAAATTACATTTTAGGACGATACGAAGCGTTAAAAAATATAAAAAGAATTTTTTTTGTCAAATTTCATCAAAATACATGATCTCAAATTTTTTTTATAGATAACACTACATTCTAGAGCAAAAAAACATACTTTAGTTGTAGAAGTGAGCGTACATTAAAAAATAAGATAAATTTTCTTTAATTCTTTGATAAATTTTTATAGCTTTTTTCATCACAGCGTGCAGTAACATCTTAAAATCGACTTCTTGCACTCGATGATAAAAAATACTATACGTAACTGAGGCGGTTTTCTATCTTGCATAAGTGTCAGTTTGCAGCCCGAGCGTAGCGAGTTACGTAGTGTACTATTACAATACAACTATAAGTAACACTTTACGGCACGACGTAGTTATTCGGTGGCATAAGTCACACTTTACGGCACCGCGGCGTTCGCATCACACTCGCATCCGCTCATGCGCTAATCCCACTTCGCGCTTCCATGTGAGTGAGACTCATGACTCGGAAAAGGGGGCATAAATGTGAACTTAGTTCAGCGCTATAAAATTGAGTACGATACTCGTGCCATGGGGCCACTTTTTGGCCCAGCTATTAGGATCATCGCTGCGCTCGGGCTCTAAACTACGCAGTGCCAAAAAGTGTTAATTATGGCACTTGTATCGTAAAGAACTATTTCTCCCGAGTACTTTTCTTTCTAAGGCCTTCTTTTTTAATGAGAGCATCAGATATACTTTTGCACAATTCTGAAAAACCATTAAAAAACTATGAAAGACTTGAAGAGAGCTTCAAATTGAAAAAAAAAATTGATTATTTACTGAGATACACCTGTTTCTGTGAGTCTGTTTTACATACTTAGCATGCTAACTTTTTTCTTCTTCTGTATTTTTTGGCGTTTTGCGTTTATTCTAAATGCACCTCAAATTGAACCGTTGAAGCTATAGCAGCACCAAGGTCGTGTATGCTTCTTCAAAACATCAATGGTCACAAACACAGCTTCTGGCGTGACTATCTGACGGATAACTCTGCACATCATACATTTTTTTCATTTTACGTTGCTTTTGTTATTTCCACGATAAACCTACTAATTACCTTGCTCGAGGTTGCGTTTAAAGATGTGTACGTCAGGGATCTCCTGAACGCTGTAACTCTATCGGTACGCTCTGAATGTTACGACAGATATTAAAAAACACGACTCACCAGAAAACGCAAATAAAGAAAAAATTTAGTATGCAAAGTATTAAGCAAATTTCAGGGAAAACTTTGGTCACTATGCAGCAGGCGTGTCCTAAGCGCACATGCGCAGTAATCACCAAATCGTTCCCGTGGTCACGTGTTTGATTTAACCTGTCTGCTACTCTATTTCAATAACATTTTAGACGACAATACTGCAATAACAGTAACACCTATAATTTTATCGAGATTATTAGGATTCTTAAGGTGAAAAATAGACGCAAACATCATGCTTTGCTGTGTTTTAAATTGTAAAGGGCTTACTCGTTTTAATTGGTGCTAATGAATAATAAATTGTCATGAATTTCTCGTAATCGTTACCTGTGAAATGATTTAACATTTGATAGTAAACTGTATCCTAGAAAATTAGATATAATTATATGAAATGAATAGTACCTGTTATACTTTGAAGTATGGCATCCTTATCAGAAAAATGTTTTTTACACAGTCCATGTATGTATAATTAGTATAAAATCTGGGCTTCGAATTGCGTCCAGCCACTTTATTCTCTGGTCACTATATTTTGGAAACTTGAAACGAGTAAGCGCTTTACAATTTAAAACACGGCAACGCATGATGTTTGTGTCTATTTTTCACTTTGAGAATCCTGATAATCTCGATAAAATTATAGGTGTTGCTGTTACTGCAGTTTTGTCGTCTCCAATGTTATTGAAATAGAGTAGCAGACAGGTTAAATCAAACATGTGACCGCGGGCACGAGTTGGTGATTACTGCGTATGTGCGCTTAAGACACGCCTGCGACCTAGTGGCCAAAGTTTTCGCTGAAATTTACCTAATAAAAAAAAGACTTACAAAAATTGTAAAATTTTGATGGTAAACCTTTTTTTCAAAAGTTACAACAAATGCAATGGAAAGAGAAAGAAAATTCTTTCCAAATTTTGCATGAAAATTTTCAATTTACAGGTGCCCGTAAGCCTTTTGGGGACTTTTTAACAAGTTTTTACCTATTTCTTGCTTTAGAAAGAGTGATTTTTGACTCTAGACGGTAGCACCCTCTATGAAAAAAAAATTTTAAAATTTCAAGTTACGTGTTTTAATGGCAAAGATAAGTGAAAAAAATTGCAGGTTATGTTTGCAATCACAGCGTCGTAGAGTACTCTGCACGTACACTGCCCGTCAACTACTATTGCCATACCTGAGCGGAAAATGAGTAAACTTCAAAGTTTTGTAGCTCAGTCAAAAAAAATCGGATTGATATTTGGAAACAACCATTCAAAAGGTCTTTACTAGCACTTTAAAGCTATATAAATTTTTATTAGGTTTATTTATTTATTTATCAATTGTTATTAACAATTAACGAATAAAGAATATTGTTTTATTTTGTCTCCGCTATTTCTCTTGCCATTTTAGTTAGAAATGTTATAGAAACATTTAAAACCTATGGATTTGTTCTATTTGTAGGTTTTAACGAGACCTTTAAATCCTTTTTTTAAAGATTGTCCTGCGAGCTTTTTTCACAAATATTCAGCCTTATTAGTGCAAAAACTATTCTTTTTTCGTTCGCATGTACACCATTCAAATGGCCGTAGAAAAAAATGATATGTACAAAAAAGGTTGGTTTTTATGTGTACAATATGAAGCAATAGTTACAATCCGTTCCTGAGAACATTTTTTTTTTCGATTTTTTATGCATGTTAACCCACCAACGCTCAAAGTGACAAAATTTGTTGTTCGCGATCAATGCGATTTTTTCCCATGTTCAAGGCCTTAATAAGACTTCACGTATATATAATTTTATGTAGAATTGAATGCCCTTTCAGAATCTGTGCTTGAATTGGAGGGTTGATGCTTAGTTAAAAAGTTATAGTTTTATGGCAAAAGTAATTGACGGGCAGTGTATATTCAAGCACACATTTTTGTTTTAATTCATATGGTTTGCCGAAAAACAATCATAACAGTACTGTTTGAGAGTGACGTATGAGTTCAATCTTTCCTAAAGTGCTTGTGTTTCTAATCATTGATGTTTTGAAGAAGTGTACCCGACTTTGGTGCTAAAGCTCAATCGGTATCCTCTGAAAATGTTGATTGGTGACGAAAACATAATTTGCTAGAAAACACGAAAGAAGAAAAAATGTAAGATTTGAAGTATAGGTAAAAAGCTTAAGGAAACAACCTTATCTCTGTTAAAATATAGAAATTTTAAAGTAAAATTTAAATATATAGAAATTTTGGAGTAAAATATAGAAATATACAGGCGATCCCCGTTTTACGCGGGGGTTCCGTTCCTTTCGAGTACCGCTTATAAAAAAACCGCGTAAAACGATACATTGTTTATATGGAAATAGGGGGGTATGGTTCCAAAAAATACAGAAGAACAGAATTTAAAAATATCATTCACATCATTGATTTTTGAAAAAATCAGTAATTTGTGACTGTTTTCGACTTCGTATATAATCTTTGTAAAGATCTTCATATATTTGAATGGCAGAATCGCAAATATGTTTGAATTTCAAGCTCCGAACCATAATGGGATCGTAACTTGAAGGTACTAATGGTCAGTCAAAAAACTAAGCGAAATTAAAAATGATGATTAAATTTTTTTTATTAAATTATTGAGTAGGATTTTTCCTCCCTTTTTCATTTCATCTTTCGAAACTCCAAAATTTTCATTTTGCACTGAAATACACCTATTTCCGTGAGCCTTTTTTGTATACTTTACATATTATATTTTTTCTTCTTTTGTGTTTTCTGGCGAGTGGTGTTTTTGGTCATCTGTGTAACTTTCAGAGTACCTGGGGAGCTGTAGAACCAGAGTCGTGTACACTTCATTAGAACATTAATGTTTACGGACACTACCACGGGTGAGACAATCTAACACGCAGATTGCTCTGTATGAACAGTTAAACACACCTTTTCATTCATTTGACGTTATTTGCCGAAATTTAAACCATACATGAGGCAAAACACCATTGTTGCCCCAGCACTTCGCGGGAGTGACCAAAACAGCCCGATTGCTCAGTTTTCAGCTCGCTTGCAAAGGCTCAAATAAAATTTAGATAAATATACTAAATATGTGTTTCAATAGGTATTCACATCAGCTTTCAAGTGAAGTCAAAAATGCAAAAATGTGCCTTCATAACCTAAAAAAAGTGACTTGAAGGTAAATTACACTGTAAATTCTAGAGTACAACTCCAATCGACTTTTAGAGTAGCTAGATCGAAAGATCTCGCAATTTCACTTTAAAATTAGTCTTTAATAGTTAATATTTTCGATTTTTCTCTAGCAGTGAAGGAGGAAAGAGCATTTTTTGAGCGTTTTTGCGGATCACTCGGTGGGCTACGACTCTCCTTGCTTTATCAATGCCTTGAATTACTCGCACGAAAGTAAACAAATATGTTCTTTCAATGTATTTTTTCCTCAGCTTTTTGATAGAGATACTTCTTTTTTGAGAAAATGATTTTTTCATGATCAAATGCAAAAAAATATAAAAATAAATCGTTCTTATCTACGCTTTTTTCTAATAACTCATTGAGAAAAAGTATATTTTTTAAAAACTAACTACACCATAAAAAAGCTGAAGAACGAATACACCAAAATGATATATTTGTTTACTTCTGTGCGAGTAATATAAAGTATTAATAAAGCAAGGAGAGTCGTAGACCGCCGAGGTACCCACCCTGTTGAAAAGGATTACGTAATTCAACCACGTAACTCGATATGTAATTCTCGAAAATCATGTAATTAGTTACATCGAAATTATGTAATTGTGATGTCACTTAACTACATAATTAAATACATGATTAGTTTTATCATAAAATACGTAAAGTTGAATTCATTCCTCATAAAATGTACACTAAACTGTACGTACTTTTATTTCGCCCATTCCGCTCGGGTCGGTCTTTATGTCCAATTTCATGTTCCAATTTTTGTTCCACTTGCAGATTTTAAATAGCAAGTTAAGTAGAAAAGATGTATAAGAAGGCGTGTAAAAAAGTGTTGAAATAATCTATTTTTGAATAATTGATAAATCAAATATAAAATTTAAAAATTTCAGTGAAAATTTCTAAAAAGGAGTTTTCCAAGCTTACCTATAATACTAGTTTCGATAATCTGAAGGGTTCATTTTTTAAATAAATAAAGTCTTAAATTCTATTTCATATATATATTTTTTTAATAATGTAATAGGTTTGGTATTGGACAAATATATTGTTGTTCTTGTAAATTAATGAATACACAAATTCTATCAATACTGAGGCTATTTATCACAATATTATTTTCAGAAATATTAATTACTAATTTCATAGGAAGAGTGTAAAGTTGATCAAAAGTATTGGCAGTTTCTATGACGGTACAAATAACAAATTGTTTATTTGTCAATCGATCACTAATGAATCCTTTTATTTGAATGAATATTCCTTCTTTTGTTACGGCATAAGAATTATCTGATCTAATTCTTCTCATTTGCGTAGAAGTATATAAACAACCATTTATAATGACTTTATGATAAGTTCTACTGTTATTTGAAAGTTCAAGTTGATCAATAAATTGTCTTTTTGTCGGTCGATGGCGTCCTAAATATCTTATGTTGTCCATTTTAAATGAATTAGATGTGTATTTGTTGAACAATTTATTCACGAGTTGAATCATAACAGATTCAGGCCCAATAAATTTTCTTATGACAGACTCACATTGAGCCATTACCTCAGATCTAACGATCTGATGGACAACTCCTTTTGCTGCATGAACTCTTCTCAAAATAAGTCCATTTCCAGATTCAAATGAATATCCATTTCTTACATACAAAGGTCCCCAATCGATAACACTTTGTACTACATGAACAAGTTGATGTACATTAAAAGTCATGGCTTTAAAACCATACAATCTTTGCGTTTCTAACGAGAAAATGACCAAATTTTCTTGAACTCTTTCAAGTTCTTGATTTAAAATTGAATCTTGTAACAAAATATGGAATGCATCAACAAGTAAAGACCAGTGCGATGAAAATTCTTGCATATGTGGAAAATGTAAAAGAATCGGAAGGCTATAATATAACACCCAATTTTCCCACTCTCTAGCTTTCCACCAGTTTCTTTCGCGAATCCCACGGCTTAGTCTTGTTATTTGACTTGGAACTTTGATGTCTTTTTTTAGTAAATCATTGATAGCATTTTTTTCATACTCTTCAAATGAGTATAACTCATGAGACGATTCCATCCAATACTTTGTAAATTGTTCTGCTATGCCACGGCAAATAAAATGCATGTAATCAGGAATGAAACCTGCAGTAATTGAAAATTTTTCTAATAATATAAGAGGTGATGGTTTCTTCACACCAAAATATGGATTTGGTGATTCAAGACTGTGTATTGCGTGATCTATAACTTGCTCATCGGTACGTAAAGGAACGCGATTTTCTAAAATTGGATACTTCATAGCACCGCCTCTACCTGTATTGAAATAAAAACCTGGATGTAAGCACCATGGGCAACCAAAATTCGCATTAAATTGAACAAAACCTTGCATCGGTGGTCTTGCAATGGAATCTACACAACAACACATGGAAAATACTTTTATATTTCGTTCTTCTTCATTAATAATGCATCTAACACCATTTTGTGACAATCTATTCATGTATTCAACGAACGGACTTAAAAAGGTGCTCATATCAGGTTTGTCTTTGCCAAACCAAATTCCACAAACTATAGGTTTTTGTGTCCTTATTTCAATAGGTAGCTCATTTATAATCATCTGTATTGGCCAAATAGAGCATTTGGAGCTTTTAAATAGTGGTGCTCCATCAGTATTAAATGTAGTTGTCACAAAGTTGTTTTTTTCTTCTTCAGTAAGAGACTGAAGTAAATTTCTGTATAATCTGCCGTCGATTATGTCACGAATTTCGTCATGATTATGTTTTCTATATTCATTTATTTCCTCGTATTTGTTACTATTTTCTTCGATCTGAGATATTATTTCATTATCAACATTAAGAATTGCAAAAAAATCAGTGTACAGTGGGTCTTTGAGACCAATATGTAGATCACATAACTCACAATGTACTATACGATCTGAACGTTTAAAAGATTTGATGTATCTTTTGCACTGTGAACAAACTGCGTGATAATTTACTTCAGTTTCTGGGCAAAACAATTTATCGATAAAATATCGCGAATTTGGCAAAATAGGTGATTCGAACATAGCATTAATAATTTTTAGTAAATTTTCAAACCCACTGACCGAAATAGCATGAAATAAAGCAAATTTCAGAAGCGCTAAGAGTGTTTCGTTTCTTGTTACTACTAGAGGAGTAGTAATTATTTCATTTGCTTCATCTTCATTCACATAGTGATACAATTTCGGAAAATTATTCATCAGATCATTTTGCTCAACGTTGACGTTTCGAAAATCACTCAAATTGTCATTCGAATCGTTTGAATCCATTACAGAAGTATCGCTACTACTCATATAATCACTAGAATCACTAGAATCATAAAAAATCTCTTCATCGCTGTCCATACCTTCAGCACCTTCTAAATCATCATTTTCGAATAACTGATCATTGTCTTCGATTGGATTGTTGATGAATCTCACTGGAGGCGAATGAAATTGTTCTAGACGATTATTTTCCATAACATTGTCATATTCCTCACTATTTGCAGAAGATGGACTTTCATGAGTCGAACTGGATTCATCATCTGTACTTGAAGATGTGGTTATTTGACTGGAAGAATTACTTTCGCTTACTGGTGATAACGATTCAACAGTGCAGTTCTGAAATTAATGATAAATGATAAAAACCTCATTTTGTCTTTTCAATAAAATCAAGATTATTTTGACACATAATTGTCGATAATATTTACGTACACGCCATTCGTTTAATGCTTCAATATCTTGACTATTAGGAGAAGGACTTCGATCATTTTCACGTTCCATGATGAAGTAATTATGTACTACCTTGAATTTTTATTGTGGATAACTTATATATTTTTAATTTATCTAAATATGATTTTCCGAATGAGCACTTGACAATTAATTATTTTAACGAATTTCTGTGATGTTTATACAAATATACAAGCATTACTTTGTGCCAAGTACCTTTCGTTCGTCTGTTAGCCTTAGCTTTGAGAAATTATACTAGAGGGCTAATTTTTATTTTAATTTCAAAACGGAGTAAAAATGTTCAATAATATTTCAAAGATTCAACAAAATTTTATAAATTCTACAACAATTCTTTAAATGCTTAATCCGACTAGCTAGTTTCGAGTGAAAAACAAATGTAGTATTCTAAGCTAATAAAATTTTTCAAACGTTTTTAATGCTTATGTTATGTTTGAATTATGTTATGCTAACGTATGTTATGCTTGAATTCGAGTTTCATGGGGGTTCTGCAATTGACCTATAGTGGCGCGACATGCCTTCTGTTGCCCGTGCAGAATCAGTGACCGCGATTGTTAAGAAATTCGCGCCGCCTTTCAGCAACGTACATGCTTTATTAGAGGTTACATGTTTTATCTCGAAAGTATCGCTGCATCATCGAACTAGTAAGTTTTTCATTAGTAATAAATAAATAATCATTTTTGTTAATCATTGTTTCTTTGTGATTAACATAATTGATAAAGTATTGACAATGTTACTTCTTATTTTACAGATAACATGGAAAACTCTTGGGCGGCAGTCCATTTGTTTGGACACTGCAATGCAGAAAAATTGCAGTACGTCGAGATCAAAAAAGTCAAAAATTATTTTGAGGGAAAAGAAGAAGGTCAAAAATCTTTTATGATTGAAGTGGTAAATAAAAATGGTAAAGAAATCGATGCAATAGGCGAAGTTTTATATCTTGGAGCCAGCGAAGAGGCTGTAAAATCTTTGGTTGCTGCAAAAAGACCGAAAATCACGAATAAACGACGCAGCGAGGCCGAAACAGAACATTCAAATTACATGGAAAAAAAGAGGAAGCTAGATGGAAAATTATTGAAAGATAAGAAAATCAATGTCAACTCATGCGATGATGATGTAGAATCTCTTACAAATAATGAAGAATCTGATTCTAAATCAATAGAAATGGAGGAATCTGATGTTACAAAAGTGAAAAAGTCGAAGAGATCTAAGGTTTGTTCATAGATTTTATTATAACAATATTGACAATTATCATTATACTTATTTATATTCATTTTTCAGCTAACGCAGGAAGAACTGCAATTTAAAAATAATTTGAAAGTTTATGACAATAAGGTTAACAAGAGCATTCTTGATAATTATAAATTGATTAGAGGTGAGAAAGAAAATAGTCCAAGTACCATGAATAAAGCGAATGGATTGGAAGACCCAGAGTCGTTGTCAGAAAAAATAATGAAAGCTGAACGACTACTTGCAAGCTTGAAAAGCCAATTGCATAGCCAATCATCCCCCAGTAAAGCTCGAAAGAAGTTATTTGTTGGAAGCGAAGAGAATAGTGTTGGCGGTAAACAAATATCAAATCAAAATACAGAGCCAGGTATAATCATTTATATTAATTTATATGTTCAATGTTCATAATTATTCATTCATTATTTTCAATTTTATACAACTTTTGAATTAATTTTCAAGCATTTTCTAATTCTCAACGTGAATCTCTCCTTGGAAAAGGTTTGTTGCACATTAAAATTTATAAATTATTTTCAATATACAATAAAAAAGCTTATTTTCTTCATTACATTACTTTATTTTTTTATTACAGACAGTGATGACGACTTGGATGGAGTCAGATGGCAATTTAGTCAATCAAAACATAATATTATGGCATTCACTCCACCAATCCCAAATACAAATGGCAAAGATCCAGGAAAAAGTTTACTTGATAGCAATGAAAAACTATCTGATAGTATTTTATTGTCAGATTATGATTATGATCCTCAAAGTACTACTTTTTGTTTACCTACAGCTTGATTAAAGCATAACATGTTTTTTCATAAGACGCTTAATTTGATGTTCATCTTTGCAGCAGCCAGTACAGATTTTCAAGTTGATAAGCTGAAATCTAGTTTGTCAACAAAAAATATATTAAAAAGCCCAAAAAAGACTATGCAAAGATCTTCATTATGTGATAATGAAGAACCTGACATGATCAATAAATCAAAAGAAGAAATAAAGTCAAAAAAGGCAAAAAAAGCAAAGAAGGCAAAGAAGGCTAAAAAATCTAAAAAATCTAAAAAATCTAAAAAATCAAAAAATACAAAGAAAACCAAAAAGGTCAACTATGATCCAAAATTGTTTAAAGAACTTGAAGCTGATTATGGTGATAAATTCAAAGTTTTTACTGAAAAGGATCCTATAACTAATTTAGAGGTAATATACTACTTTTATACTGTTATAAATTTCAACTTCTTAATACTTTTGCATTATTTTCTCCTGATTGTAGGTTGAAAAAATTCATTTGATGTGTGGTGTTGTCATCAATTATGAAGATTGGGAAGCAATTCCATCGCCCAGAGATATAACACCAAGTCTGTACGTTAGAAAACTTTGTGATGCTATATGGGGAGAGGATGCTTTTGCCAATCGAGCTATGCAAGTTAAACAAGTTACCAGACACATACCTGGTCGTTCACCCAAACATCAGATTACTCCTCAAAAAGCAGCAGCAGTAAATGGTAAGAGTATAGTCTCATAAAATATAATCAACTCATGAAAATAAATTCATGAGAAAACTTATGCTTACAGGTTGTTATCAAAAATTTCTCAGATTAAAATATCCTATAAAGTCAGATTTGCCACCAAAGAAAAAAAAGTACAATACTAAAAAAATACAAGAAAATGAAAAATTATGGACACGATTCATAAGTCAATACATAAATCAATTGACAAAGACCCTTATCGAACAAACAAGTAAGTTTATTACTCTCATTTAAGTCAGTTGCTATTAACTAGTAATTTTGAAAATGGTTGAAGCATTCGCCAACTATACACTTGCATATTAAAATAACTTGCATTATTAAATTTATTTCACTTTTTTCTTGTATTAGAATCAGATGATTCTTCAGACAAAACAGCTAGTTCTACAAGTGATTCAGAAAAAACATCTGGTTCTGCGAGTGATTCAGACAGTTCCAGTTCATCAGAGTAGATACTTTATAATGAAGATAAATGCACGTGGAGAGCCTATTATATTTATTTCATGACTAGCAGAATTGACTTTTTAATCATCGTCTTTGCCTTTGGGATAGTCTACAATGAATCAGCGTCATAGTACGTCATAAGTAGTTCTGCTTTTCGGCGTTTAAAATACTTGTCTCTTTTTGAAAAATTTAAATGAGTCATTACTCTTAACAAAAGAATAGATTAGTAGAGCACCAAAGTTAGTATATTCTTTATAAATTAAAAATATGAGAAGTAGCTAAAGAATTATACGTGTTAAACTAAAGATTGTTGACTTATTTTAGTCGAAGATATTTATTTTTGAATTTTGAATTTTAAATTATAAGTTAAGCAAACATATTGCGATTCATTAAAATCGTTGTTGACAGATTTCAGTCAAACTATCTAAAATAAAAAATTGAATAAAAAAAAAATTATGAAAAATTGATATTTTGTTATTAAACGTTATTTGAAGTATTTCCTCTTCCCCAATAACAATAAAAGAAATTCAATTTTACTATTCACGTGATTGATTACGTAATTTATAACATAATTTGAATTACATGACTCAGTTACATCACAATTACGTAATTTTGATGTGACTAATTACATCACTCAATCACGTAAAAAATTACATACAGAGATATGTAATTGAATTACGTAATCCTTTTCAACAGGGCACAAAAACGTTCAAAAAATGCTCTTTCCTCCTTAACCACTCGAGTAAATCGAAAATACCCACTTTTTTAAGACTAATTCCGAAATAAAATCGCGAGATCTTCCGATCTAGTTACTATACTCTAAAAGTCGATTGGAGTTGTACTTTACAAGTCGCAGTGTAATTTACCTTCAAGTCCCTTTTTTTAGGTTATGAAGACACATTTTTGCATTTTTGACTTTACCTCTTGAAAGCTGAGATTAAAACCTATTGAAACACATATTTAGTATATTTTTCTAAATTTTATTTGAGCCTTTGCAAGTGAGCTGAAAACTGAGCAATTGGACAATTTTGGTCACTCCCGCGAGGTACTGGGGCAACAATGGCGTTTTGTCCCATATTACTGTTGGAGAGAGACCTATGAAAATATTTTTTTATTTCAGCCATTTAAAATATCATCTGCCCCTGCATACAACACTCTTATTATCATCTTCTACGTATTCATGAATGGTTGATTTTACTTAAAAGTGTGACATATATCTCGGAAAATAGATCATAAATGTGAATTTGCATAGCACTGTAAAATCTCGTAAACTCTTCAGGCTATTGTAAGGAACTTTTTGGCACAGTGTAGTATGAAACCCTCGCTGCGCTCGGTTTTTCAGTCGCTAGCTAACTTAAAGTATTATATATGATCCTTGCAGCGTAATTAACTATTTTAAGAAACTAAATTTATTAATATATTTCACATACCAGCGGCCCAAAAGTTGTGTTTTCCTACTGCTGCACTAAACGGGATATTGCTATTATTGGGCCTCGTGGTATGTGAAATCGTATACTGGCCTAGCAGGAAAAAAGAAAGCGCCAGTGCACGTTCTAATCGACCTCAGCTTCGCCTTGGTCACTTATTTTACGTGCCTTGAGACTTTTCTGATTTTCCCGGCCTGGGGCAGTAATATACTATTTATTAATAAAATGATATATTAATTGAAAATTGGATTTTTTGTTGCAGACAGTTTTGCTGATTGCCATCGCACTTACTCACGATAGATTCATGATTTCATCGTTGTCTATATAAATAGTTTATAAAACCAAGAGTATTGATTAGTGTAAAATTAAAAGTTTATGATCATTATTGTGAATTAGAATAACGTTACATAATTTTGTACATCTATTTAATGATAAAGAGACGGAGATGACTTATTTTTTATCATTGACATCTGATGAAAAAAAAGATGTCTTCGAGCGAAAAAAATTCATTGTCTAAAAGTCCAGACACTCGAACAGTCCTTCCCACTTATAATGTGACAGAGGCAGGTCAAATTTATTATGTTATTGTGGAAAAGCTTGTTTTTAAACTTAATGAAATTGAATATGAACTAAGATGTGCATGGAAAATTCTTGATATACTCAATCAAGAATGTATAAAAATGTGGGAAAAGTTAGAAAAACTTGATTACTTTCTTTATAATGAAATAGATCTCAAAAGTCCGTCAACGAATAATCATGTGAGAAGCAGAAGTATACAAAAACTTATTTCTGACCATTATTTGATACATGAGCAGAATAATATGATTAATATTAATGAAACTGATCAAATGAAATTGCATGATATTGAAAACTCGATTAGATCAGACATTCGACTTAGAAAAACAAAGTATCAAGATTTAAATAAATCACGCTACTTAAAATCGTTTCCTTGTTCTTCAGATTCTACTGAAAGTATCACATCCCACGTATCGTCTCAAGTACCATATTCAGAAAAACATATTATGTTTGGTACTAAGAATGAATTTTACGATGAGAAATTATGTAAAAATATGTATGATGATGTTTCTAAATTTGGAAGTTCTGACAAAATGTCCACTATATTGCATAATGATGATTATAAGGATAATTCTGAAAATAGAACCGATATTGATTTAGAAATTTTCTCGGCAACGAAAAATCTTGCAGATACTGAAAATAAAAGCTCGCTACATTCGAGCAAAGAATATATGAATTCTGGAGACTCAAAGAAAAATAATTACGAAAAAAAAGAAGAAATATACAGTTCAGCAGACTACAAAATATACCGTGGAAATACATCTGAAATAAGTGATCAAGATTTGGATTATCTTTCTACTCTGAATTTTATCAATGAAATTTCTCTTGAAACTCTCTACAAAGAAATTCCTTGCTTCAACAAATTGCAGGCAGATTTAGAATTAGATAATGTAAAAGATCTTAAGACACAAATGACCAATCAACGGTTAGAATATCGTGATACTAATGACGTTGAACTAGTAACAGAAAATATACAATTTAAATTTGAAAATAATCGTCTATACGATTCTCATTTTGAAACCTCGTCTAAAAATATTGAACATTTCAAATTTGATACAAATATTAATAAAAGTAATTTTAAAAAATCATTACTTTTACCGAAGTCTCTCACTATTGATAAAGATTCGTATGCTAACACCAGTAGCAAAGATTTTATAAATTTTTCTGTTCATAAAATTAATACATCGTATCAGAAAGTAGACGATGAACTTCATCCAAAGAATCCTTTTAAAGTCACTCAAGAAATACTTTCGACAGAACAGGAAGAGAAAGTTATTGTATCTGACAATGATAATAATGAAGAAAAAGAAGAAAAAGAGGAGAAAAATATCAATTTCTTTAAATCAGGCTATACATCTTTAGCTCATTGTGATAAATCTTTTTATAGTCTCTCGCCATCTTCACCCCCGTCCCCAGCACCTCACGATTCTAATCGAAGTTTTAACGAAGAATGCAATAATGATATAAACTATATTGACGAAAGCATGAATAATACCTTTAAAAAAAGTTGTGAAGAAGAAAGATTATGGAATGAAATTCAATTGTTTAGCAAACAAAAGTTGTACTCTACAAAAAAATGTTTACAAAATAATCAGATTGGCAAAGAGACAATTTACGATAGCTTTGATAATTCATCCGATCAAGTTAGCACTGAATCAAATAAAAATTATTCAATTATTTCACCTATAGATAAAAAAATTTTTCCATCAAGGCTAGAAAATGTTGATTCCGATAATATACACTTCACTTTTCCTGAAATATTCAATACATACAGTGCATCTGACTCAAATAGTGTATCTGTTATTCGATCTAGGTTATCATTGACAGTTGATAAACTATCAACAACATATGACGCTATAAATTTCGTCCCTCCACCAGCTCCAGAAGAAGATAATATTGGATTTTCAAATGACTCTAATAAAAAAATTAAGAAAAATAAAAAGAGCTTTACTATGATAAATTCTGAAGATGATTATCAAGTACTTGATTCCAAATCTTTAAGAAATAAAGAAAGCTTGAAGAAATCAACTTATAATAGTATTACCGACGCTTTGACTTACTATCCATCGAATGAATTTTGGAGAAGTTCTTCTTACTTAGAACACAACTTGAATCAGGAGAAATATGATGAAATGAAGAATCCCATTCATTCAAATGATTTTTTTGCAAAGCAAAAAGTATTTGATATTAAGGATGATGATCAGACACCGCCGTATGGCATTAATAAGCGCCAAAGTCCTATCAAAATCTACAAAAATCAAATTTCTTTGAATTTAGATGAAAAAGCAAGCTCTTTAATTGATCTGAAACATAATGACGAGTGTCAACTAAATATTGAAAAAGAAAATTATTTAGAATTTGACAAGGCAAGTTCAAAGGATCTAGAATATTCAAATTTAACAGCTGAGCATGATAAATATGAAAATTATCACCCAAATATCATTATTTCTCAATCTGGTTACTTGAGTATATCCACTGACATAAAAGATAAAATTCCAGATACAAATAGAAAAAAATTGAAAAGAAATCAATCAATTAAGAAAGCTGTCACTTCAATGAGTAGTTGGTTAAATGATTTCAATTTAACAAAAAAACAAAGCAATCAAATGATATCAAGAACGATTTCTCATGACGTATCTCAGTCAAATACAATAGGAATTAAGCCAATATCCAAAATCATCCCGATAAAGAAAAGAAATAAAAAGAAACAAGGTATTCAGAAAAGAAAAAAAAATTTAGTTACAAGTGTTTCAGGTATTATACAAAAAGCCAAATTTCCTTATCATTCTCAAGCTTTGTTAACACTTGAACAACCACAATTAGATCCGTATCCTGAATATCCCAAAAATTCTGTAATGATTGACAATAAAAAAGCAGAACCTGAAAAATGTATGAATATGTTAGCATTTCAAAAAAATTCCGAATCAAATCAACTCTTAAAGTTGAATAAAGATAAACGAACACCAGAATATGATAATACTAAATTGTTAGTCAAGCAAACGAGTTTTGATCAAGAACACCAAGCTATCATTGAAGAAAAAACTTTCGTTTGTGATCAGTTTCGCTCAACAGAATCAAAATTAGATCAATCTAATGACGAAAATTATTTGAATTTGATGGAAAACAACGAAAAACAACAATTTGAAAATTTTATAGAAAAAAAACCTCCATGTAATCAAGATGATATAATTTTTGCTACAGTCGGAGATATTAGAAAGTCATTAGATGTAGATGAAAATTCTGAAAATCAATCGATACAACCTTCTCATTTAAAAAGTAGTACAACAATGGAGTTTGCTGTATCCAGAGCTCTCGGTAAGTACAGAAGAAAACAGTACTCGTCAGAATCGAATAATAATAACATTGATTCGCACTTACCTATTGAGAAGGGAGAAAATTATGGGTCAAACTCTCGAAGTTTTGAAAGCTCTTCAAGTTTTGAAAATAGTCAAAGCACTTCTGAAGTAAAACCAAATTCCTTCGATGATAATTCATTTCAAGAAAATTTAAATAGTAATGTTTTGAAAGGAAATAATCAAATAGCTGTAAGATTCTCCTCCAAACAACAATCGTCACTTGAAATTCCATCCGTATCCATTCGAGCTGGAGAAGGTGACGATGACAACAAAAGTACTCATTCTTATCGAAGTACTTCGCGAGTATCATCAAGAAGACAAAGTACAGAGGAATCTATTGATTCAGAAGATGAATGGTACTGTTACGAATTAAAAAAACTTGAAGAACTAGAAAGATTATCTGAAGTACAAAATGAAATACAGTCTGTACTTATAGATGATACTTTAGAACCTAACTCAGTCATAAAAGAACGAATGTCATTAGTTTTTGAAGAATTAAAATTACGAACTTGCGTTGTTGAAGAATATAATTCTAGTACAAGTATGATCGTTGAAAATTCACATAAAATAACTAGTAATGACCATCTACCAAATTCACAACCTTTATTTGCCAAAATAACAGATTATCAGTCTTGGGTGCGTGAAGAAAAAAACATTGATGAAGAAAAAATTATATCGATTGAAGATGAATCTTCTGGGGAAACTTCTGGCCCAGATAGTGCTATTATTTCGATTGAAGAAGATGAAGAATCATTTCGCAAAGATTCTGAGAAGATGCATTTTTCATTATGTAAAACAGATAGTAATAAAGACAGAAACACAATCAATTCATCTGATTTGGAAAATTCTAACCGCGAAGATTTACATTTAGAAACTGAACATAAAGATGTAACGGAAAAAGATTCTAATTTAAACAAAAGTGAGTCCCAAGAAAGTCCTGAGGCAAGTGCTTCAAAATGGAAACTGTTAAAAGCTTTAAAAGAACGCAAAGCCGAAGATCGTTTGAAAGAAAAAGAAGATTTCATGAAAGAAGTTCCATCTGACTTAAAGGTAAAACATTTTGTAAGTTCCAATTACCATATATCATTCAGAAATTATTGAATTGTTCGAGCTAAAAAATTTTTATAATGTCGAATTAAGGCCTTATGTAAACCTTAAATTCTCTTTATTTTGAAATGCATTAAAATATTTGTAACGGTGGGATCAGGTGGGGGCTTATAATGATAAGTCGTAAAAGTTCGGTAACAAGTATTTGTTGTTTTATTAATAAACTAACGATTAATTATTTACAAATATAACAAATAAATTAAGCAAACAAAAGGGTTTGAGTTCAGTTAAAAAGAGCAGAAAGCAAAGAAAAGTATTAACTTTGATTGCAAAAGAAATAAGAAAAGCTATATCTTTGATCACGTGAGTGAAACTAGTAAGCAACAAAAGATTATTCAATATTAACAATTAGCAAAGATTAATCAATGATAGCCAAGCAAGTAGGTGACAGGCAAAGCGGACACAGGTGCGTCGGATTACCCGTTGGTCGGATAGGACCGGACACAGGTGCGTCGGATTACCCGTTGGTCGGATAGGACCGGACAGTCGGTACCTGGAACAAAGTGAGTGTCGTTTCATATAAGTATCTATCTATCGGAACAAGTGTCACACATAAGCAGCCCCGGGTCGGTCGGTGAGGAACGGAGGAACGGTACTGGGATCGGGTCGGGGATGCTCACGTGTGCCCACGAGAGTCGGAGAGAGTGCGTGTGCTCACGCACTAGAAGGTATGATTGTGTAACGTGTGCTCACGTACACTGCTTGATGCGTGTGCTCACGTATTAAGAATCGAGCTTCTCACCTCGTGTGCTCACGATGCGTCGTTCGCTTTGGCTAGAGCCGAATCTGCCTCACCGCTGAGCATTACCTGCTTATATAGGCGGGCGCCAGCGGTGGGGGCCGCGCGTTGCCTAGCAACGCGAGTACATGCGTGGGGCCTACAGCGGCGCGCTTGCCTGCTCCGCGGCTCGCTCAGCTGACCGAGTAGCAGACGAGTGTTCGTGCGGCANCCCCCCCCCCCCCCCCCCGGTTAGGAGAGTGAGAACTACCGGAGTTTTCACTCTTTTCATGCAAGACAGCACAAAAAAAATAAAAAAAGAAAGTACTCTTAGCGGTCCAACGTGTCTAATGTCACCAGTCTTGGGGTCCAGTCGCAGGAGTTGTTTTTCGCCCTTGTGGCGAATAACGCATTTCTTTGCACCCAGCGGAACCTCGACCAATGGTCCGCCGGGTACTTGTCGCGTCACCATGGTCCGTCCCTCCCGTGCTCTCTTGTCCGCCGCATCGTTTGTGGTTTATACTTTTGGCAACTGTCGCAGCTTCTCACGAACTTTGTGCCGTCTCGTAATATGCCGGGCCAGTAATAGTAACGAGCTAATCTTATCAACGTTTCATGTAGCCCTAGATGGCCTGATGTTTGGTCGGTATGACATTCGTGTAATGTCTTGTGGCGTGCATTTTTCGGAATGCAGAGTTTCCATTGTTCCGCGTGGGGAGTGTCGTTAAAATCTAACGTGTGTAGAATATGTTTATATAATTTCACGTCCGAAATGCAATATTCTGGGTTTTCGTCTGGTGATTTTTCGGTTTTTTCAAATGTCGCGCTGTACCAATTGTCAAAATCGTCTACGGCACAAATTTCTAGCGGTGATCTTGACAATGCATCGGCCACTGTATTTTCGGTACCTTTGCGGTATTTCACTTCGAAGTCCCATTGATTCAGCTCAATTGCCCACCGTGCTAGTCGACCTGAAGGATTATCAATTTTCGTAAGCCATCGGAGGCTTTGGTGATCGGTTATTACGACGAAGTGATATCCTTCGAGGTAGTCTCGCATTTTCCAAATGCCCCATTTGACCGCGAGGCATTCCTTTTCGGTGGCGGAGTAATTCTTTTCGGCTTTATTTAACGTCCTACTCGCGTACGCGATGACTCTCTCTTTTCCGTCGATGTTCTGGGTCAGTACCGCACCCAGGCCATCGTTGCTCGCGTCTGTTTGTAGTATAAACGTGTCGCTGAAGTTGGGGCAAGCTAATATCGGTGCTTTAATCAAATGCTCTTTTAATGTGTTGAATGCTTTTTCTTGTGTTTCGCCCCAAGTCCAACGAACGTTTTTGCGTAGCAATTTATTTAACGGAGTCTCTAGTGATGCTACGAACCGTCTATACCACGAAATCAATCCGGTGAAACGTCGTAGGTCTCGTAAGTTCTTTGGTGTTGGCATATCGGCGATGACTTTAACTTTATCCGGGTCGGTATGAATTCCATTTTTATCGATCACGTGTCCGAGATATTTTAACCGTTCGCATCCGAATTTACTTTTTTCCCAATTTGGTTTAAGTTTCGCGGCTTCTAGTCTGCGGAAAACTTCTTGTAATAAGGATCTGTGTTTTTCGTATGTTTCTGATGTTATCACGATATCGTCTAAGTAGCAGAAGACGTTCAGTTCCAACTCGGGGGTT
The DNA here is from genome assembly GCF_000599845.2 of Trichogramma pretiosum. Classification (NCBI taxonomy): domain Eukaryota; kingdom Metazoa; phylum Arthropoda; class Insecta; order Hymenoptera; family Trichogrammatidae; genus Trichogramma; species Trichogramma pretiosum. The sequence goes on from NW_019641654.1 coordinate 93,587, forward strand.
ATAATACTATCCATTAGACGCTGAAAAACGGCTGGGGCGGAGTGTAAACCGAAAGGCATGACCGTAAACTGCATTAGGCCTCGGCCTGGGACTGTAAAAGCGGTGTATTGTTTACTGTTTTCCGCGAGGGGTACCTGCCAGTAACCGTTTTTCAAATCTATTGTGGAAATGTATTTTGCTTCTCTGAGCTTATTAAGAATAGCTTCTATCTTTGGGAGCGGGTACGCGTCTTTTTTGAATACCTCGTTAATTTTTTTAAAATCGATGCAGAAACGGTATTCGCCTTGTTTCTTTTTCGCTAGAACTATCGGCGAACTCCATGCGCTAGTGGATGGCTCAATCACTCCTTGTTTGGTCATCTTTTCGACTTCGGCGTCTATTATTTTTTGCATTAAGGGGTTTCGCGGACGATATCGCTGTTTTATCGGTGTGTTCTTTAAGATTTTAATCTCGTAAGTCGCGTTTGGCGTAGGACCTTGTATGTTATCAAACGAGAGTTTTTCTTCCTCAACGAATTTATTAATTTCTCGCTTTTGGACTTCCGAGAACTCGCGCACTCCAGCTACTGCACAGATCTCATTGCCGGTGTGTAATTTTGTTTGACTTAGTTCTTTATCATTAAGGAAAACTTTTATATTTAGTTTGTTTAACGTGTCCATCCCAAGCAAGAAGTCATGCGGCAAGTCTGGCATTACATGGAATTGGACGTTTAATTGTTTTCCTGCTATTCTGCAGACTATGCTGGTTTTTTGATCAAGCTCCCTGGGGACTCCATCAGCCACCCTTGCCTCATGATATGTCTGTGTGAACTTTCAATTCCTAGTTTGGCCGTAACTGGCCATTTTTTCATTTATGTAAGATCTGTGCGCCCCCGGGTCCACGAGTGCTTAGAATCGGCTTATACGAATTCGTAATTCTACGAAGAATCTTCCGTCTGATTCTTCGAGACTCGAGTCGACGTTTTCTCGGTCTCTGTCTCGTTTTTTGGTCCGTGGCAGTCGCAAGTCAAAACATTGTCTTTACCGCAGACAGAGCAGAATTTTCGGCAGGGATTTTTACAGTTAACGCGGGAGTGACCTCTTTGTTTGCAATTCCAGCAATGATATTTTCGGTTGTACGGGTAGTTCGGGCTATCCACCGTTAGAGTTTCTCTAGTAATACTTATTTTCTTAGTATCTCCTTTTAGCTTCTCATAATTTTCGACTTCTTGAATAAGTGATTCTACTGTATCGATTTGTGATCTTTTTATGTAGATTTGTAACTCTGCTTTCATGTTATAATAGATGTCTAATTGTTTTGAAGGTGGAATGCCTCCTCTTCGCCACATGAGTGTCGCTAACGTGTTTACGTATTCTTCAATCGATTCTGAGTGGCCCTGCACGCGTTCGGTAATTTGCCTATCAAGATTACGTTTTTCTTGCGGGGACAGGTAAAAATCTCTTAATTTGTTAACGAACGCGTCCCAGTCTCTGCAATCAGTGGCAAAATTCCTATACCATTCTAATGCGTTACCTCAAAGTATTTCCGGTATGCCGTACAAAAGGTCTGTTTTCGTGAAACCGCATCCCGTTCTTAGCTATTCTAAGCGGTCAAGAAAGGTGTGCAAGTCTTTGCCATCGAAGTGGCAATTCCATTTTCGTATCTGGTCAAGGATTTCGCGTTTTGAATCTATCTTCGGTTCACGTCGCGTTGGGGTTGACGTTTCAAAACTTATGTCGGGTTCGCGATCCTCTCTGTTACGTATTTTACTCTGTGCAGTTAATATTTGTGCGCGAATTCGTTCCGTTTCCTGCAACTTTTGTTCAAGCTCTGCCCGCATTCTGTCCATAGCTTCAAGTGATTCACGAATCACGGCAACGTTTTGATTGTACTCATCGTGTTTTTCTTTCTCGAGCTGTAATTCGGTTTTTAGATCAAGAACTCCTTGTGAAAAATCGTGCGTAATGTCAATTTTTTCATCGTAATCCGGAGGGTCTTTTTTATCTTGTGTGCAAACCTTCCATCGTGTAGGATTCCCATTGCAAAAATCGCTTTTGAGACCCCAATGTTGTATCATTTAGTTTGTTGAAGCCAAGCTACCACAGCCATAATCTATGATGAAGCCTTCCTATATTTTCATTGCTTGAACAGCCGTCCCTCCTTATACGCGGCTTTCTTATAAGCGGGTTTGACTTGCCGCGCTTTGGTGCTTTTTTCCGGTCCCTCCTTTTACGTGGACTCTCCCTCGCTTTACGCGGATTTGCGAGTGATTTTCTTTTTTTTTTATTCAAGAAAATATAACCATAAATTAAACCGCATTCGTCGCATTATTTGTCGCTTTATATTTAAACTCTCTTAAAGTCATGCCTCCATCAAAACAGAATCCCGCGATTAATAAAAAATGCAGGAAAGTTCAGAATATTGCCGACAAAGTCAAAATTATAAATCTTCTCAAGCAAGGTGAGAAAGTTGCCGTCGTTGGGAGAAAATTTGAAATTAGCGAATCATCTGTGCAAGCAAAAAGGGATAATAGCGAAAAAATTTTACTCTAAATCTATAGTCAAAATCATTGCTCTAATTCAAAATGCAATTGAGGAGGCTCTTAGTCAAAATCCGGTGATGACTCGTGGCTTGAGTTTTAAGCATTCATGCGATTTAGCTATCAAAATTTATGAGAATCTTTACAAGGATCATCGTCAAAAAATTAAGCGAAGTCGTAGAACTGATTTTCTGCAAAATAAATAGATCTATTTGCCAATAACATGGCGAGATTTCAGAAAAAAAATTTGTATTCCATTTGAAAAAGGTGAAAATGTTGTGTTGTGTACGCGTATGCATGTATGCGATACAGTGGACTTTTTCATATTGGCGCTCCAGTAGCGCTAGCGAGTAAGCGAGTACGTGGCGAATTCAGTCTGGCACTGACCTCCGCTACACCTGTATGGTGATCTATGCAATAAATATAAATTTAATTATACCAGTGCGCCTACACCTTATTTATACACCTACGGCCACATCATTTTGGCGACGAGGATGGGATCTACGTGGCAAATATAAAAAAGCTGATACGCGAGTGTTACTACAATTCAATATCACCCATTGCAGTCCGTGCACGAGGTCAGTAGAGTGAGGTTATGCCCATTACCACACTACAGTGATTATACAAATACACGTCGCGAGTGTGAGAGTTCTCTGGTGCACGTTGTCGTGATACATCGCGGCATTATTGGTGCAACAAAAATTTCAATTCGCTCAGCTCCCAATTGCGTGGTTTAAAAAGTACATTGAGCCATAGCAACGTGCACCGCATTCTTGTGAAAAATCAACATGGCGGGAGATGGAACACCACCGCCGACAAATACGACGGATTCGACGACGACGACGACGACGATTCCGGTTCCGGCAGCGCCACCTGTCGTAGCGACTTCCATAAGCATCAAGCCGTTCGACATTTCACGGCCTACAGAGTGGCCCCGATGGGTGTTGCTACTAAATTTCAACTTCACGGCAATGCGCGTCACTGACGAGGTACTGAAACGAGCATACTTTTTCACGTGCTGCGGCGATGAAATGTACCACCTAGCCTGTAACCTGCTGCATCCACGAGCAGTCGACGAAGTTGCGTACGAGGATATAATAGCGTTGCTAACCTCACATTTTCACCCTCAAGTCAATGAAGTCGCCGCGTACTACAGATTTCACAACTGTACGCAAAAGTTGGGACAAAAAATTGCGGAATTCGTTGCCGAGCTGCGTAGATTGGCGTCGGACTGCAACTTTGGCACTATTCTGGAGAAGATGATTCGAAATCAGCTAGTCTGTGGGCTGCGCGACAATGCGGTACGCACTCGATTGTTGCAGATGGAAAAATTGAACTTGATCAACACCATTGAAGCTGCGAGCAGAGCAGAGACGGCTCTCTCGCACATGCAAGAGATGGGAGCTTCAAGTACATATGTGCAGCAGACAGCAAACGGCTCGAACGTCCATACGCTCAATGAGATTCAGGCCAAGGAAATTTTGCAACTACAGGCAAAATTAAACAAGTAGCCGGACGGCAATGGGAAAAAGTGTATTCGATGCGGAGGCGATCACATCGTGCCTCAGTGTACTATGGAGCCAACCTCGTTATATTGCACATGCTGCACTAAATTTGGGAACGTTGCTACGGTGTGCCAAGCCGCTCAAGGTAATAGTGCAAAGAAAAGGAACAAGAAGCGGAGCAATACCAATGCTACAGAGCATAGAGATGGTGCCACCCCAACCATTACGAGTACACCAGCAGCAGCTGCACATCAGGTCACAGCCAGCCAGGATACACCGCACGAGGATCACTACAGGACCTTACAGCTGTCTGAGGACCAGTACAGGCATTTAGGATTGTTTCAGCTACATTCTAGCCTAGCTAATAATAAGCAAACTACGGCAATTCCACCAGCAATTCTGATTTCAGTGCAGCTTGACGGGCAAAATCTGTGCATGGAGGTGGACTCAGAAGCTGCTGTTGCAGTGATGCACATCAATACATATACAAGACTCTGGGGTCCTCCCTGCAGATTAGATCAGATTACCGAGTTCAGACTGGACTGCTTCCAGGGCACTGACATACAAATACTTGGCAAAAAAGAATGTCTCCGTGAGCTACCATGGCATAAAAACCATACTACCATTAACCATCGTGGCTGGATGCAAAGATCAGGGCTTATTGGGGCGAAATTGGTTCAAGCCGCTTGGGCTTTCAGTACAGGGACTACACTCGTGCAGCCTTGATAGAAGAGAACCGTGACCTTGGCGAATTCAAGGGTCCGGAGATTAAATTGGAATTTGATCGCACTGCAGCACCTATCTATCTGCGCAGTCGACCAGTTCCATACGCACTGCAAAATAAAGTCGCAGATGAGCTACAGCGCCTGGAAGACTAGTGCTAGTGCTAGTGCCTATATCTTACTCCAAGTGGGCTACACCAGTCGTCGTCATAACGAAGCGTGACGGAACACTACGATTGTGTGGCGACTACAAGGCCACAGTAAATCGAGTACTGAACCCTGATCGTTACCTGTTGCCAACGCTGGATGATTTATTCGTCAAGTTATCAGGCGACACTATTTTCTCCAAGTTGGATTTGGACCAGGCTTTTACACAGCTACGCATCGATGAAGAAGTATCTCACCTTCTAGCAATCAACACAATTAAAGGCCTATTTGCTGTCAAGAGATTACCCTTCGGGATATCAGCGGCACCAGGTATATTTCAACGCTTAATTGAAGGTTTGCTGGCGCGCGTCGATGGAGTCGCAGTGTTGATCGACGATATACTCGTCGCTAGCAGTTTAGTGCAGGAGCACGCCGAGAAATTGACGCGTGTCTTAGACATCTTACACAAGCATGGGCTTAAAATAAAGCAGTCCAAATGCGAATTCTTTGCGCATCAGGTGGAGTTCCTTGGACATAAAATCGATGCGAGTGGTATATACCCCTTGCCGGACAAAATAGATGCAGTGCGCAAAGCTCCAGCTCCGCAAAACAAAACCGAATTGCAAGCGTTGCTTGGACTAATCAATTTTTACGATCGGTTCCTGCCTAATCGAGCCACCACGTTCGAACCATTATACAAATTGCTCAACAAGGACACCGAGTGGGCGTGGACCGACAAACACGAGGCAGCCTTGAAGATCATCAAGGACAGGTTCACCAGCCAACCCATACTTACCCATTACAACGGCAAGGATCGGCTGGTCCTGTCGGGAGACGCCTCGCCGTACGGAGTAGCTGCGGTGCTTTCGCATCTCATGGACGACGGCACAGAGAAGCCCATCTACTGCGCCTCTCGGACACTGTCGCCTACTAAAAGGAATTATGCTCAAATCGACACAGAAGCGCTCTCAATTATTTTCGGTGTACGAAAATTCCATAAATACATTTATGGCAGATCTAACGTTCTGTTTATCACAGATCATAAGCCGCTCTTGGGCGTGTTCAAGCAAGGAGCTCCAACGCCAGAGCATCTGTCACCGAGGATGCTTCGCTGGTCACTTATGCTAGGAGCGTACGATTATCGTTTTGTCTACCGACAGGGAAAGCAGCATGGTAACGTCGATGCCCTATCCCGGTTGCCACTGCCGCACCACCCTGACGATCAGTTTCCCGAGCCTACAGGAATTCACCTTCTCGAAGTGACAGATGGCCCTGTCAATTGGTCAGACGTTGCAGTGGCAACCAGTCAAGACGCAATACTAAGAATCATCGTCAAGTATGTACAGTCCGAATGGCCAGCGAAAGTCTCGCCAGATTATAAACCATATTGGACTATACGTGATGAAATATCAATTCAGCGTAACTGTCTACTGCGAGGCGACAAGGTAATTGTACCGAAAGCGCTGCAACATCGTGTACTGACGGCAATTCATGCTACACATCACGGCATTGTACGCATCAAAAACGTTGCACGTGCTTACGTTTGGTGGCCTGGGCTGTGTAAAGATGTTGAGAGCACAGTTCGAAGCTGTAATACATGTCAAGAAAATCGGGACAACCCACCTGCAGCTTCACCACGTTCGTGGCCAATTGCGACTTCTGCTTGGGAAAGAGTACACATGGACTATGCAGGCCCAGTAAATGGAGAAGTGTTTCTAATTGTCATAGACACACTTTCCAAATTTCCGATTATAAAGCATGTATCTTCGATGTCAGCTGCTGAGCTGATAATGACTGTGCGAGCAATATTCGCAGACTTCGGAGTTCCTTCACTAGTAGTCACCGACAATGGTACACAGTTTAAATCAAGAGAATTCATGGAATTTTTATCAAATAATGGAGTGAAATTCATGAATTTGCCACCATTCCATCCATCGTCCAACGGGGTAGCTGAACGTACAGTGCGTACATTTAAAAGTTTGTGGAAAAAGCACGCAGACGTGTGCCAAACAAGAGTACGCCTCGCACGAGTGCTTTTCGCTATGCGCACAGGATCAAGCGTACAAGCAGAAGAAACTCCGGCTAAGATCTTCTATAAGCACCTTCAAGTTCGTACTCCACTGGATCAGCTTCGTCCTCACAAAAATTTTGGGGAAAAGATGGCTGAAGCAAAGAAAAATTATTCAAGAAGCTTCGAGGAAAATCACACCGTCCGCTTCAGAGATTATAGAAAAAATAAACCTAAATGGTCGAAGGGCAAAATCTGTGAAAAACTTGGGGCCCGACTTTATACAGTCGAAGACGAAGAAGGAGCTTTGCACACAAGAAGCGTCAACCAGTTGTTCACAGATGAATCAGAAAAGCCTGTTTACTCTGATACGTCAAGCAGAGCCGACTCCGCGACCCAAATCGACGAAAGCTATATTCTCGAGGATGATGGATGTGAATCCCCAGATCAAGAAACGCGCGATGCACCTCAATCTGGAACACCCGAAGAATCAGCTGCAACCCCTCAGAAAACAGACGAAAAAAAAGAGAGGGCATCGAAGAAAACACCTCAAAAGGTACACGCGGAACCGCAGGTGGCAGTTGAAAAAGAGGAGAGAGAAGATCTTAAAGATCAGTCAACCAACCGAGAGCCAAGACCGCGGAGACAACGCAAGGCACCCGACCGATACTGCTGCACCTAGTTCATGGAAGAAAAGAGGCTACATACCTTTTGTTTTCTCTATTACCTAGATTAATTCTAAAGTTCTTATTACTTAATCAATCCTAAAGTTATCATTATTTAAAATCTTAAAAATTATTTAAAATTCTAAAAATTAATTGAAATCCTACTATTATTGAAATGAATCTAGAATTCTACTAGATATGTAAACTAAATTTAAATTCTATTTATATCTGATTAAATTAAATATTCATAACAATTTTCTGATCCACTGTCAATAATACTACAACAATGGTAACTGTTTTCTTTATTTAGAGATACGGGAATAATATTACCATAATACCCTGCGACCATCTAAGGGAGGAGAAGTGTTGTGTACGTGTATGCATGTATGCGAGACAATGGACTTTTTCATATTGGCGCTCCAGTAGCGCTAGCGAGTAAGCGAGTACGTGGCGAATTCAGTCTGGTACTGACCTCCGCTACACATGTATGGTGATCTATGCAATAAATATAAATTTAATTATACCAGTGCGCCTACACCTTATTTATACACCTACGGCCACATCATGTTGAGTGACTTATAATGTAACCCCTTGTTTCCCATAAGAAGTTGGTCTCCGTATGCGCGGTTTCTTTATTCGCCATACTTTTTTTAACCGAACTCTCGCGTATAAAGAGGGACGACTGTACCACTTTTATTTTAGATTTTTAAACATTGAATTCCAATTTTTGGAATATTTGGCTTATAGAACGCTTTACAGAAGCTCAAATATTTTTCCCGCAGTAGCAACCTGGATCCTGAACGTCAATCAGTTCTTTTGGAATATTACGATAAGAGGGCTATTTTCGGAAAAAATACTACTTCCCGAAAAAAGCGTAAAAAAATATCTTGCAACTACTAATATTATATCACTTTAACTAGGTATATCCCTTTGTTTGCTTGTACGCGTCGCGAGTATGTCTACGAACGCTTATGAGCAGGATTTTTAAATAAATAAACACTCCCGAATAATTAACAAAATACTTGGCTTCATTTAACAACAAAAGAAAAGGTGGTGTAGTACTGTGAAACAAATTGGAGCGGAGGCCAGACTCTCACGCTTCGTTTGCTCTATACAACTGAGCCTTGCGAGCAGGGCCGCGAGCGTTGCCCCCTCCTTACGGGCCCCCTACGTGAGCGACTCGCTTGCTCACTTAGATGGGAACATCCAACACCCTTTGAAACTTATTTTGGGGTAAAATAATATTCAATATTTATTTTGCTTTATATTGTCATATTATTTGGAGCCACTAAACAATCAATTATTTACTGCATTATTAACGATATCCTATGGCATGTATGGACCACCCAGTTAGCACAACACATGCACAAAGCCAACCTACAAAACTGAGACACACGTGCAGCCAGTAGTGAACACAACTTTACCGAATGGAGGTAAGACCGAGAGTCGATAGAGAAGGATGTAGGCACGAACACATCAATAGTTTGAAAGGAAGAAGCCACTGCGAAACCTGTACCAATCAGTGTAATAAATCAAATAACGCCATCAAGCCATACAACACAGTCAAGCTCCACATACTGCCACGAAGAATGTACGGAACTGTAGGGTTATCAATAGCTGGAACAGTGCCACTGGGCACACGTTCAATTGCGGCCCAAAGCCTTGGACGACTCTGCAGTAGCATTAACATAGCCGAAACTCCACTCACTGTACGACTATCAGCCCTTCCCTTTGCTATCTACTAGGGGTGTGTGAGTACTCGAAAAAAAATTCGATTCAACGGAGCTGAGTTCAAGTACACCTCTTTCGAATCTTGCACTCGCATAATTCGAAAAAACTCGGCTCCATCGAGTTGGGTTTTTTCCGAGTACTGGCACACCTGTCTGTCTATATGAAAATGACATTAATAAGGCATGTTAACCTTATGAATCGGTGGCCTGATCACCTGACCATTGGCTACTCTTCTTTGCTATCTCGGGCTGCTAACACCCTTGCGAGTATAAATTGAGCGTGGTCCTTCACAGCATTGTCATTCATTTTTGAACAACCAACGAAGCACCACCAAAGCTCTGCTAAATTGACCTGCAAAATGATTAAATCAATGAACTTCTGCTAGATTTGGATTTTATTATCGAGAATATTACAGTCTCTCGCTGTAGCTCGTCTCAGTACCTTCTGAAAATTATGACAACTGAAAATAAATACTACTCGAGAGAAAACAAAAAAAAAGGAAAAATTTGAACACGTAAAGTATACAAAAAATACTCACGAAAATATCTGTATCTCAGTTCAAAATCAAAATTTTTGAGTTTCGAAAAATGCAATGAAAAGGAGACAGTGGAAGACGAAATAGAGGAACGAAGGCCAAGGGATAGGAGCGAAGTTAAGGTCGTAGATTGTAGTAGACTTGGTCGGTCGAGCGGATGTGTGAGAGTGTTTGTGAGAGCGCGTAGTGTAAATGTATGAGAGAAAATAGGAAGTATTTCGTGGTGTAGAATTGTGTGTAATAGTCGTGAAAATCGGAGTAATTGTAACGAGTACCTTGGCCCTTCAAGACATGGTTCGAGTCCACGTGTCGCGTTTCAGGCCTGTGCGTGGCCATCTTGCAAAGCAGTACTTCCGCCTTGGACGCTCGTGCGAGAGCAAGCGAGATAGCGCGTATCATCTTGGTCGTGTGTGACCGAATCGCGCGTCTGCTAGTACGCGGCACTTGACTGAGACTCGCGTCGGGCTAGCGTTGTAACCCGCGCGTTTTCCCCTTGGACTTGCGTATTATCGATTGTTTCCGAGGCGTGATGCGATGGTAGTAATGGAAAGCTGAGATGAAATAGCGAAACGAAGCGCGAGAATAGTAATGATTGGATGAATGAGCATGAAAGTTGGAGTTGAATAAAGAAACGAGTATTTGTGTGCGAAAGTACATTTTTGCGTTTTTTTTTCGCGACCCCCTCTCACTTATTTCCAGCTTGGACTGCCAAAGCTCGCGGCGCACTTGGTGGCGGCGCGACCTCTTTTGAGGTAATACTCAAGGACAGGCTACCCGGAACCTCTGTGAATATATAATAGAACTGCAGGCCGAGCATGGGCTAGGACGCAAAACCTCGCACGTCTCAGTATATAAGCTCTTGAGCCTTGATGGAGCAATCTCATCCGTCACCTGTCATCATCACTACTGATATGCTGCTAAGAACCACGTATACATTAACGAAAATCAGTTGACACAAATTTTAAGAAATATATCGACTTACTTGCACAAGTCATCGCCGAATCAAAATATCGTCCTATTGCATAGAGCGGTTATCATTCATTGTATGTTAATATATAACATGGTAAAAAGCACGAGTTTTTTGTTTAAAATCGGTTTTTCATGACCCATGGATATCGAGAACTTACCAACTATTCCAAAAATTCGAATTGACGGTATTTGCACCATCCGCGTGCCATCGCTGTCATAAAATATGCCCATGACGGCCACGTGGTCTTCCACGCAAGCTTCGATAATCCGACGAGATAAAATTTATTGTTTAAAATCGGTTTTGCATGACCCATGGATATCGAAAATTCACCAACTACTCGAAAAATCGAATCAACGGTTTTTGCCACAGCCGCGTGTCATCGCTCTCATAAAATATGCCCATGACGGCAACGACTTTGGTTGCGCCTGCCTCGACCGACCAACGAGAGCAAGATTTATGTTTAAAATTGGTTTTCCATGACCCATGAACTGTAGCTACTTGTACGTATAGCAAAGTGAAATTGATTTATGGAAAATGATAAAAAATGAATACTAAATTCTAGAGAATTGTACACAGGAGTAGCTACAGTTCATCTTATGGCTAGCTTTTGGTTGCGACCATGGCCAATTGGCTAACGAACAAAATGAAACTACATAGGCTCCTTTAGCTGAATGCTTGATCTTGGATTTCTGCGACAGGTAGCTTAGATATGCGTATAGCTTGCGTTGATGACCAATACCCTCATTATTATTGTACTCAATTGTTTCTAAGTATCTAACTTGACAAAATACTTTCAAATAGGCTATTGAAAAGGGTTATCATTTGTGTTATTGAAAAAAAACATTTTTTTTACTTTTACAGCCTAATACTGTAATTGAAAAATGATAAATAATTAAGCCCCCTGTTAGCCCTTAACGTTGTCACTGATGGATGTTTTTCGTTCGGAAAAAAAAATTAAACATTAATAGAGATGGATAATTTTTGAATCAGCATTCGATGGGAAAGACAGGCCTTCTTATCAATTTTAATTGACTCTATTTGATTATTTCATAATTCCAAAGCCAAAGAGCATTTGGCGGGGAAGTGGCTCATTGTTGGCCGGCGTTGCTAAGGACGTTTTGTGCTGAACGCTGTAGTGTAAAATTAACTTTTCAAGACACTGAAAATAAATTATTTTGGAGAAGCGATGATAGTTTTCGTTGATATTTATTGCGCAAACACCGTCGAAAAAAATTAGCTTCCTAAAAAAATTTTTGATCCTTTTTCTAAATTTTTTTTTTCACATGTAACTTTCATCGATTATTTATTGAAAACTTTGCTTCTTATCTCTTATATCAGTGTCATTTTATAAATTTCATACGATTCCCTTTAATTTGATGTAAATAACATAGAATCAATAATGTCTCTAACTATTTTTAATTTGATCGGAAAATGTGTCCGCTTTGTCGTGGACATACTATGTAGTTATGAAAAGAGTAGTTATGAAAAGAGTGCACTGTGATATTTTCCTTTGTATATTTAAAGATATCAAGAGCAGTGTTTAACCCTTCAACGAGATTATTCAATCCACAGTATCTATCGTGCATTTTAGTACTTTTACAGCGATTTATAAATTGTATGATTTGACTTAATTTTGCCCCGCCGCGCGGCACTGGGAGAGTTGACGTGAAATGCCACATATATATTGCTATGTGGGCCGAATGGGGTTCTACCCCGAGCTCCGAATCAAATAAACCAAATCAAATCTCTCTTACTTATGCATATACGATAATACATAGAATACGTATGTGCTGTCTATGCGTATACGTCGCGAGACTCTACGCACTATCATGCATGTTTTCAAATCTGATATTGATTAATGCATGTATATATACGTGTCTACGAGCGTGTATTTTTTCAAGGAAAGTTGAAATTTTTTTATCATGTTATACAGGGTGTCCCAAAAGTATGGAACGGGGAATCCAATGGTGACCTTGGATTTGACCTTGAACATAACCTCAAAGCTGCAGCGACTCAAAAATTAATTTTTCAAATGTAACCCCCATTTTTTATTGCAGATTTGAAAAGAGTGGAAAATTTCACGTCGAAATGTATGTACAGTTTTTTTTAAAGACCATTTTAAGGGTGCTACAGGCTCAAATGAAACCCCGATTTAACCTAAAATTAAGCTCAGAAGAACTTCATTTTCTAACTGTACCGCCCCCAAAAATTATATTCGAAAAAAAACATGAAGGCCTATTCAAACGTAAAATTTTTTGCTCTTTTCAAATCTGAAATAAAAAATTGCGGTTGCCGTGTAAAAACTCGACTTCGAGTTGCTGCAGCTTTTAGGTTATGTTCTAGGTCAAATTTAAGGTCACCATTGAAAAGAGCGAAAAATTTTACGTTTGAATAGCCCCTTATGTTTTTTTCCAATATCATTTTTGGGGGCGCTACAGTTAGAAAATGAAGTTCTTCTGAGCTTAATTTTAGGTTAAATCGGGGTTTCATTTGAGCCTGTATCACCCTCAAAATGGTCTTAAAAAAAAAACAAAACATACATTTCGATGTGAAATTTTCCACTCTTTTCAAATCTGCAATAAAAAATGGGGGTTACATTTGAAAAATTGATTTTTGAGTCGCTGCAGCTTTGAGGATATGTTCAAGGTCAAATCCAAGGTCACCATTGGATTTCCCGTGAAAAAATACGTCGAATATAGGGTTATCGATTTTTTTCCCGCTTATTTTGGCCGCTTTTCAAAGGTTTCCATACTTTTGGGACACCCTGTATATTAACATACAATGAATGATAACCGCTCGATGCACTAGGACGATATTTTGATTCGGCGATGACTTGTGCAAGGAAGTCTATGTTTTTATGTCATATCAATACCGAGCGATAACCGCTGAATGCACTAATTTAATATTTTAATTCAGCAATAAATAATTTGATAAAAATGTATTTTCGAAGCTACAATTGAAAGTTGATTTTTTGAAAACGTGATTTCTAATGAAAAAATCTAAACGAAAAACAAATTAAAAATTGAAAAAATTAAAGAAAAATTTTTAAAAAATCAGCTGTTTTTGAACAGCTGCAAGATGTGTAACATCTTTATCAATAAATTAAAGAAACTTAAAGAATTAAAAAAAAAAACATGAAAATTCATAAATCAAATAAGTTAAAAATAAATCAGTAAAAAACTAAAAACAAACTAGAAACTAGAAAATCAAAAATAAATTTAAATAAAAAAAGTAGAAATCTAAATCAAACAAGAAAAAAGTGAAAAAAGACACGAATCAAACAAGTAAAAGTTAAAACGAAAAGTATAACCTAAAAAATCAAGAAAAAGAAAAGTCCGAAAATACCAGCACAAGCATCGATGTTTCACATCTGGTGCATGAAAAATTTGACCTTTTCACCCAGGACTACATCGTGCAGAGGATTCGGCCTAAGCCCTGGTACTCACCAGAATTGAAGCAGCTCAGAGTGACTCGAGACAAAGCTTGGAAAACATTGGAGAACATTGAGCGCTTTCGTGATTGCGCTGATTTGGCCTCAAAGTGGAGAATGCTGGGCTGTCTCGGACTTTGCTCGTGGGCTGGCAGATCTGCCGAGCTGCCTGTCAGCGTTGATGAGCTGAATCAGCTCTTTATCAGAACTTTTCAGTCGAGAATTGTGAACCCTTGGATGCCTATTAGTAGTGTACTCCCGGACGAGCGACTGAGGGGATTGCAGCCATTGCACGAACTCGAACCGAGGCCTGAGAATCGTGGTCTTGTCAGTATCAATCGTTATTTGTGTACATGAAGATGATAATTATTGTTATACTGATATATCAAATATAGACTTTTCATCCAGCTACATATGATTAATTTTTTTAATATCTTTATCTTTGCTCCGTAATTTTTATGATAAGACTGAAATTGTTATCAATTGGAATGAAGAGCTCAAATAATACCTTAAATAATACAAATAATACAAATAATACAAATAAGAGTCTAAATAATACTTTTTTACGAAACTGTGCGCACGTATATCACTGATGTTGACGCGCTTTTAGTATATCTAGAGCATGACAAAGATTAATGCAAAATTCTGAAGACGTTTCTGAAGACATAAAGGAATGATAAAACTAGTTTGCTGCTCTCGATTGAGCTAGGAGGCTTCAATCGAAAACTGGAAACGGTCAAATTAATTAAAATTTGACAAGGAATTCAAAAAACATATTTTCAAATTTTTTTACTGGAACCTATTATCTGTCGCTTTCAATTAAAATATCTGAAAAAAATTAAGGTTACGTTTTTCAATGTGAAAAAAACTGAAAATTTCCGAGTTCTACATTGGCTCATATCGCCGTATCTTGATTTTCAGAATTTTCAATGATTTTATCTAAAAGCCTGAAGCACTCCAAAAATCTGGAAAAATTCAAGGTTGTTTGGATTCATAAAAAATATTTTTATGAATTTTTTCAGATTTTTTAATTACCTCAGGGCTTCAGAATAAATATAAATAGAAAATTGATGTTTATACCGGAAGTGGGGGGTAGGNGGGGGGGGGGGGGGTAGCGAGAGAGGAGGGGGTTTGAAATTTTGTTTTTGGAACCTTTATACCATGTATTATAACATACCAAAAGAGCGTCAAGATCAGTGACATACGCGCGCACGGTTTTGTAATAAAGTATTATTTTGACCCATAGATAGAAAAATTTTTTATAAAAAAATTGCTTTTTCTATAGAAGCGTTTTTTGCGTAAAAGCAATTTTTATATAAAAACATGGGCTCTCCGTTCCAATTCATAACAATATCAGTCTTATCATAAAAATTTCGGAGCAAAGATAGAGAAATTTAAAAAATTAATCATATGTAGCTGGATGAAAAGTCTATATTTGAAATATAATTATAATAATAAATATAATAATTAACATCTTCATGTACCCAAATAATTGTCAATGTTTTTATTTTTCAATAAAAAAAGAAGACTTTATCAAGATTTCAAAAAAAATGTGAGTCTTCTTAAATTGTAATAATATTAGTTCTGAATTTTTTATGACAATTGGTTTCGATGGGGGAACTCACTTATACGTGGGAGTTTACAGCGGTGTAACAAGCAAAATAGAATTGGTATTGAATCAACCTATACATGGAAAGCATGTTTATATGCTAATGAGTTCCCTTTAAGACATTTGTTTAAGGGGGGAAAGGTACCTTAAACCTACATTTATGAAAAATTTTCTTAATTATGAAGAAAAAAATTTTTTTTGGAATATACAGAGAAAACTCTGTTTTCTTCACTCTTTTTTCAAAGTTTTTCACTCTGGAATATGAAAATTGAGGTCCCAGTCACCATAGAACCCTCCTCGATGAAGCAAGCCCACAGTCCTGACAGGTACCCCTGTGCCGTAGGATCCAGCTAGAACCGATGGTTCAATCATGGCCCTTGAGGTCTCATTTTGATCATTAGATGTGTGGTTACAAACGCAAGCACTTTCAGATTTTTTAATTAGTTATACACAATTTGCCAGCCACATATACACTTATATTCATTAATATATATGATAAAATGACAGATTATGCTACATCATAGCCTGAAAAAAGTGCTCATTTGTCCCAATACCTTTGAAAGTGCTTGCGTTTGTAGCCATTCTTATGTAGAACAATCCCTCAAAATTTCAGCTCATTTGCTCAAACCGTTCACATGGAAAGTTACGACAACAAAGCAATTTTGAGATGAAACGTAACTGCCCAAGAGTTGAAAAAAACCAAAATACATCAATATATGTCATAATGATACACTCATGTCACTGAGGCTGCTTAAAACTTTTTGGACGATAAAGAACAGTAATTCGATTTGAATTTTCAACATATTGGACCCACAAGGACAATGTTCAATTATCCCAGACAGCCACACAAAGCCAAATGCTCCAATTTCATTACTACATTTTATAAGTTGTACTAAAATGTTAGTATACGCTAATATACCAAAGAATAAAACGAGTATCAATAGATGGCGCTACCGACTTATGAAAGTCTCGAGATTCATGGAGGCCGCGGTGGCTGTGGGGCTTGAGCTCTTGCTTCTCAACCGAGAAGTCGGGGGTTCAAATCCCGGCGGTGGGCTGGTTTTTTCCCGAGGATTTTTTCTGCGGGGTTTGCACCGTTGGGTGTGATCCGTGGAAATTTTCCTTGGAAAAAAGCCGGTGCTCTTCAACTGCGGTCTCTGGTGTTGGGGGTCACACCATTATCAAAGCGTAACCTCAGTGGTATGGGAGGCGCAACCATATCGACTATAGGTACACGCTAATACACTAACACACACACTTACATATACACGCAAGACCCACCGTTAGGTAGAACGGTGAAGTTGGCCAATTAGCCTAGTAGCAGAAAGGGCCGTAATCAACTAAAATAAAAAATAAAAATAAAAATCGAGATTCATGAGAGAATGGCAACGATATATCTTTGAGTCGTTTCATTTATTTTTACTTAATAATCGTAAAAGTATCGGTACTAAATAAGCTGTACATCACGGTAAAGTTAAAATTTTGAAATTCCGATCACGGCACTGGAGTACCCGCTATTTGCGGGTACCCTCGTTATTCGCGAATTCCATATTCGCGATTTTCCGTACTCACGGTACTCTTGTTTGTGACCTAACTTCAGCATTTATGGTATTTTGTTTTCATATTCGCGGTTTTTTCGCGCATAAATTAAAAAAAAAATTTTTAATTTGTGACTCGTCTTTCGAAATGAGTACCCTGTACCAGTGTAAAGCAGGGGAATAAGAAAGTGCTGAATTTTGTGGAAAAAATTTAAATTTTTGATGCTTATTACCTATTCTATAATGCAAGGAAAGTAGCTCACCAATTACCTATACTTATTCTTACTGCGACAGGAGATGGAAATATGTCGGCAGATGCAGAGCATCTTATAAAACGAGCAATAAATTAAGACCCAATCATGACTCGAAACCTTCAGCTCGAAAAATGTGTGACTAAATATTTTATAACAAAATAAAAAAATATCGATCAAATTTTCAAATTTCGCTGATAAAAAATTTTTTTACTAACACGTGTATTGAAATTATGTACGAGAAACATAGACATCGTAAACCGGGAAAAATAAGTCATGCAAGCTCTTTCTAACGTACATTCTGGATCTCATCAGCTTATAGATTATTGATAAAAATATCGGATATTAAAAATATCCGATGAAATTGGCTGAAATTTGTCGCAGTTGTTCACAGCAATAATACGGAGGGCTGCACAGAGCCGTTTTTCGAAAATTAGCCTGGAAAAAAAGTTACGATAATATACATTTTCTGTGCTCGGTTAGTAAAAATTGTGGCCAAGGCATCACCTTAAGAAAAGTGAAAAAAGTTTTTTTTATCATTTATTACAGGATTAACTCTCCATATTAAATGTGCCAAATGAAGTTAAACTCAAAAATTTATAATAGAATTTTAAAATCTCGTTTTTCTTTTTTGCCGTTTACTAAAAAGAAAATCTTTGAGATCACAGCGTACAAACGCAGTTATTGTTTTAAGATAAAGTTTTGAATTTGATATCATTAACTTGATGTGAAAACTTTTTTTAAATACTTTGTTTCGTTTTACAGAATGGCAGTGGCTTAAATGGAGATCACAATGGAAGAGTAAATGGGTAAGGCTATAAAAAACTATTACCAAACTAATTTTTAATTAACTATATCGTATTAATAATCTGACAATGAGAATTTATAAGATAAAGCTGTGTTTGGGAAATTTCATAATAAGAGGGCACACTTGTGTTAAATCTTGTAAATTGAAAAACATGAAAGTAAAATGTTGAAAAGTGAATTTTAGTTTTTGATGTAAAACTATGTTTTTTTAAGGGACTATTGCTGGTTAGAAAAAAGAAGAACCGCTGCCAATGTATTGGCAAGTAGCTTCCTCATACTTTTTTTTTAACTTAAAAATAATTTGAAAATATTAATATCATCTTTCTAATTTGATCACAAAACAGTTTCAATCATAAATTATTTCTGTTTGTGGAATCAATTGCCAACGTTCTTCTATTCTTTGATATATAATTTTTGTTGACATACTTTATGGCGTGGCGAGAAGCCACGCGCGCGTACAATGTGCAGTACGTAAAATTAGTTGCATTTCGTCTTGGAATTTTAATGAAAATTTGAAAAATCTGTTGCACTCGTACAATCTCCGCCACGCAACGATAAGCTTATATGCGTATAATATGCTGCGCCTCTTCCCTTCACGCTGCGTATATCTAATGCTTTTTTCCTATATCTTCGCTGATAGACCATTGCTTATAAGTACGTGCACGGATAATGGCGTACAAGACGCTCGCTCGCGTGCCGTATGTGTATTTTCGTGCATTCGTTCTTAAAAATTTTAATGAAAGAACGGCAATTTTGATGTAAAGATTTATCTAAAAAAAAAAAAAAAATTTTTTTTTAATTTTTGAAAATCAAAAAAAACAATTTTTTTTCTTCATTTATCGCTTAATCAAGTTTTCAGGCTTCATCCTTACATCACAACGAACAAAATAAGCCCTCCCCCATTACCATACGTGCTACCGTTATCGAGGAATCACTCTGCACAGACATACAGCCGCACACACACTCATACACACACACACACATCGGCCTCCTTGGCTCAGTGGGTATAGTTCTTGCCTGCTGATACAAGGTACGCCGTAGGGCGTGGGTTCGATCCCCACCAGACGAATTTTCGAGGTTCGTTTTTTCGCCTGGTGTGGTCGAGCCTGTGCCTGAGGTGGAGCGGGTACCACTCAAAAAGGAGACCCGGGCTATGTCATCAGCCTCCGAAGCGGTAAAAAACCCCGATCACTGTGCGAGCTGGAAGCGGTAGGAAAACCATAAGTAGGAGCCCGAGGCGAGGACTCACAAGGCTTGCAATAGATGGAGCACACCACTCCCATGAAGAAGTCGGAAGCGAGAACCACACTCACAAGAGGACGGGATGCGAGAGCCAAGGCTCTGGTGAAGCGCATGATGGCGCCTGAAGCGAGAACCACACTCACAAGACGACAACAGAAAAGGAGGAGTTCAAAAACTCACGGAGACTCACAGCGTAGCGCCGGAAGCGAGAACCACACTCACAAGATGTAGCCGACAGAGCAAAGCGGCGGACTTGCCATCGGCTGCAGAAGCGACAACCACACTCACAAGATGGCACTTGACAGCGAGTTCTAAGAAGAGAGGCCCAACTCAGGAGGAGATACCAGCAATGTGAGCCCACGCAATAGATGGCTATAAAAAAGGGGATACAACAATCGCCGACGGCATCGTGCGGGATCGGAGGTTCACCAAGAAGATAAAGATGAGTCCCTGAACCCCTAATCGTCGCATATCACTATGCGACGGATGGGGGATGTATGGAAAACAANAAAAAAAAAAAAAAAAAAAAAAAAAAAAAAAAAAAAAAAAAAAAAAAAAAAAAAAAAAAAAAAAAAAAAAAACACACACACACACACACACACACACATACATACCAACATGTGTGAGAAATTCGATCTAGTATATAGAAATATCATTGAATATACCCTACGAGGATTATATACGAAAGTCAAAATGGGGCCCATCACAAAGCTTCCTCTATGAGGAAGCAAAAATAGTATCGTAATTTATTTTCTCAGCTCGTTTATTGAGGCAAGCGCTTCACGCTCCCTTTGGCAAATATGACATAGAGAGCTGCGGCGCTTCCTCATATACATCGCAATTGAGTTTTCAGCATCCTACAAATTATATATTTACATGCCATTAATTGCTCAATGTTGAGGGCAGAAAAAAGTAATAAAAAATTTTTTTCTTAAATTTTTTAGTCTTTATTCTTCAATCTCACGTCATCTTCGTAAAAAGTGATTTTTGATGTGTTACGTCTTATGGCTCGTTGGGTAGGCTAGTGAATCCGTGAAAAACAAGCGAGCGAGCGAGCGCGATAATCATAGGTTTTTAGTCTCAGTAGCGTCTGTTTGCTTCTCGCGCCGTGATTGGTCGACGCTAGGCAGTGTCGAGTGACTGTCAGCTTGCTTCTGCTACGACACGCACAGCATGGGCGAGCAGTACTCAGCAGTCAGCACTCATTTCTATGAAATGTACAACGTAGCGTTGTGTATCTCTGCATCTCTGTCTCTCGCTCGCGCGTTGCGTTTTTATGCGTGTTGATCGGTCAAATAATAACTCGAGTTATTGTATAGCTTCGCGCACATGTCTACAATCGTAAATCATAAATCGTAGTGTTCTGGTACACTAATTTTTATAAATTTACGTAAATGTAACTACAAATTTATCAATTTTTAACGAATATTTTGAGTAAAGGAGTTTTTAAATTCATCAAATTTGTTGGTGAAGGCTCGTAATATGTTGAGCCCGCGGAGCGGCCTCGGCAATCATAACCAAACCTAAAGCTCACAACTATTAAAACTAAATCGAAAATTTGAATTAAACTTAAATTCGTTTTGAAACGGAGGTAATGTAAGTAGAAGCCGCGCATGCGGCCTCGGCCCTAATTAAACGAAATCACAATTAATCGGAAAGTATTGACTGCAATATAAATCGAAAAATCAGCTTCATTAAAATCGATAAAAATTACAATAGAAAACAAAATCAGCTGTATAAGAACAGCTGTAAGATGTGTAACGTCTTTATGAACATTAAAAATAGAATTGAATATTAAACAATTCAAGTAATTCGATCTAAAATTCGAGTAATTAAACCAACTAATATAAAAAAGTATTTGGTTTATTTTATTTATTTACTTTTTTAATTTTTTACCTTTAAATGTGACTTTAGTTACACATTTTGCAGCGCTTCTTTTTTTCTATTGTTAATTGATTTACTTGAATTTTTTAAATCGAATTATGATTAGATCTCTACAGCTAGGTGGCGTCTATGACCCACGGTAGTACCCGCATGCGAGCGAGTAAGGCCGCGAGCTTATCAGCCAGCCTGCTCTCGCAGTGTACGATTTGATTAACTGATCGAACGGGACAACTTGCTTGCGAGTTGTTCTGTTCGACGAGTGAGTCGTGGTAGCGAAGTGTTTACACTTCGAGTCGCCGCGCAACTCGGAGTTGGCTTGGCCGGAGAACTCATTGAGTTTTCGGAACGCCAAGTCAACTCCTTGAGTTGAATGG
The DNA here is from genome assembly GCF_000599845.2 of Trichogramma pretiosum. Lineage (NCBI taxonomy): Eukaryota > Metazoa > Arthropoda > Insecta > Hymenoptera > Trichogrammatidae > Trichogramma > Trichogramma pretiosum. The sequence goes on from NW_019641654.1 coordinate 115,523, forward strand.
TTGGAAGGTCTGGCCTTCGATCGCCGTTACTACAATTTATCGAGCAGGAGCAGCGCGCAGGCTATTATATCGAACGAGAGCTTGAGAGTTGCAAGCTCAAGACAGCTTCTCAGGAACGGCAGATGCCGAACGAATAATTTATAGCTTGTAACCTGAAATCTTACCCCCGACGTACCTCGTCGGTTACGTGTGTCTTTTGGGCTTGTGGATCCGTTCTGCACGTCCGGGGTCTACCTGTAAGATTCATGCAATACAGGGAAAAGGGACTAATCACACGCACATACATTCATGAATAACGACTCTCATTATTCTCTGTTAGAATACTCAATAACGATTTATTAATAGACTTATATTATTAACTACAATTGGTCTCGAAGAGAGTGAGACCGTCCCGCCGACGGCCGACGCGGCTGGTCCCTGTAACAGACGACGTTGTGGCTCGTTGAGTTCGGGGCCGATCACCTCTGCAGCGATGATCAGATCGACTCGTTCACACAAGCACACACCCACTGGCACGACCTCGAGCACACAATTATACGCACCCCTCGACCGAGGGCTTAGAGCTCACACTCGCACTCACACCTGCGGCTCGACGTAGGTAGTCTCCTGGACTACCTCGTGCCAGCACTTACGCTCGGTTACACTCGACGACGTATCTACGCACGTATTTCGCGACTCGCGAGAAAACACACTACGTTCGCTCAACTCAAATCTTAGGCGACCTGTGCCTCTACCGATCCAACGGTAATTAACTGTCATCTTCTCTTTTCGCGCTGCTTCGACTTCGCCCGTCTATTCGATCGTCCTCTCTTATTGACATATAACATAAAAGGAACAATCACGCAGTCTCTCGTAATATTAAATTATTATTATTGGCCTTGACCGACAATGATTCGTCGGGCGACTTATTAAACCATAATACCGTTCCGGCATTACAAGCTCAAATAAATTAAGTTTTCTGCTCACTTTAATTGAAAGTATTGTGACATCAAAGGTTTTTTTTTGGAATCATTTTGTTTATTCGCTTATTATTCTATCATTGTATAATTATAAGCATGTTAAAAATAAATAGAATTATATTAATTTAAATATACTGTTTTTTTGATTTGCCGATTCCCACCCACTTCACAAGCCGATTTATAGTTATCTAAATATAGAGAATTATGTTTTTGACTCTTAATGCAAAAAACATTGGCACCGAAACCCGGGAATATCTGCTGTGTTATTGGTTTTTGGTAAATCGGTCAAATTGAGTGATTGTATTGAAGTCTAAAGTACTGCAAAATGGAAGCTCAACTCATGAAAGCAGGAATGATAAGTAGATCGTTTGAAAACTTTGCGTAGCTTGGTAAAGGCCTGATGACAATAGGCGCGTGTCTATCGAGGATGGAGCAGGTGAAAAAACGGTGTTATGAGTTCGAGAAAAATCACGAAGCTTTGGAAGAGAATGAAGAGGTAGATAAGAAAGATGATTACTTCGAGCAAGACCAGTATTTCATAGTGCACGAAGCATTTCTAACGAATCTGGGTCTCTTCTAAGATCATCTCCTTAAAGTTAAAAAGGAGACGTTGCAGATCGGAGCTCAGCCGAATATTGATGCGTCTATAGCTGAAATGGACGTCAATCGAGCTAAGCTGCCGACGATCGTCATCAGTGATTTTTCCGGTGACATCCAAGATTAGGTGAGATTTCGGGACTCATTTAAGGAAATGGTGATTGAGCGGCCTAATCTGCTCGCCATATTCAAAATGAATTATCTGAGGACTTATGTCAAAGGCGAAGCCGCGGAACTGCTATAAGAAGTCCCATCTGGGGGCGAGCATTTCGCTACTGCCTGGAAAGTGTTGTTGAGTCATTACGACAACAAGCGGCTCCTCATAAATAAGTTAATGACTAAGTTGATGTCATTAGCCCTGCCATAGCTAATGATTCGTCAGTGGAATTGATGCGCGTGCTAAACGGTGTACGCAATTTGCTCCAAGCGTCCAAGGCCTTGGGCAGCCCTGTTCAACATTGGGTTCACTTCACTGTCTTCTTGACTAGAAGTAAAATTACTCAGCAATGTCGAGTCAAGTGCGAAGACAGTGTGAATCAGTTGAGAGATCCTACAGTGCCCGACACGTTTGAGGACTTATGTAAATTGCTGGAGACGGAGAGAAGAGCTCTCTATCTGCTGGAAAGTACGCAGAATTTTGCTAAGAGAACCCTGCACACCTCCAGTGATTCGAAGGCTTCGACGAGTAGGAATCGCAAGTCCAGTAATTTCATGCAATCTAGTTCGAACCAGTCGCTTTGTCCAGTGTGCTTGGAAGATCACGCCTTTGAGCTTTGCGCTACGTTCCGAAAGCAAAGTTTAAGCGAGAGAAAACGCACGCTAGGGCAAAAGCGACCATTGCCTGCATCTGAAGTCGAAAAATGGCGAGCTTTTGAGAATGATTTGCGAGTATTAGCAACGATTGCTATACCAAGATGGACAGGCATTCTGAGCGATGCTTATCTTGAACTGCACGGCTTCGCCGATGCATCGAAATATGCTTATGCAGCAGTGCTCTATGTCCGCGTTCTCTATCACGGAAAAGCGAGAGTCACTCTGCTTGCATCGAAGACTAAGATCGCCCCGCTCAAGACGCTCTCGATACCGCGACTCGAGCTCTGCGCAGCACACCTACTGGCTAAGCTCGCTTCCTCGTTCATCGCTACCGAAGACTTTGCTAGAGTCCCTTTGTATCTGTGGTCGGATTCATAGACCACCCTGCATTGGATTCACGGAATCCCTGTCCGATGGCCGGTCTTCGTTGCGAATAGGTGCGCAGACATAGTTCACCTGACTCCCCGAACGACTTGGCAGTTTATCAATACAAAAAATCCGGCTGATCTTGCATCGCGAGGCAGTACTGCAAGTGCCCTCCGAGACAACAAGCTGTGGTGGTGCGGGCCAGAAGCGCTGGTCGCAACGTCTCAACCTTGGACTACAACAAACTTCGATAACAGTAACGAAGCTACGACCGAGATTGAGACGCCTGAGCGAGTCTTACTGCTCCAAGAGGTAACACCACCACTAGAGTGCGAGATCATCGCTCCTTTCTCCTCATATTCTAGAATGAGGCAAGTACTCGTTTATTGTTTACGTTTCGTAAAAAAGCTCGCTCTAAAATGCGATATAAAATTGAGCTTGCAATTTGAATCTTCCGCTGAAGAAAAGATAACAGTGGGCGAACTGACTTGCGCCACGATACAGCTTTGTCGAATGACGCAGGCCTCGTACTTTCCAAAGGAAATGCTCTTGGTGGAATCTGGACATCGATTATCTAAAGGCCATTGCTTGAGCAAATTTAGCCCCAAAATTGAAATTGGATTGCTCAGGGTAGGTGGTCGATTACACAACTCCCTTCGAAGCGATGATTGTAAACACCCGATAATTCTGCCTACGAAAAGTCGACGACGTTATTGATCGATCATATGCACAAGGTGACGTTGCACGGTGGTGTGCAGTTGATTGTGTCGCATCTCAGACAACACTATTGGGTCCCAAGACTCAAAGTCGCAATCAGCGCACAACTGAGAAAGTGCGTTGTTTGTTTGCGATACAAAGCCGCTACTGCATCGCAGCGAATGGCTGATTTACCCGCCGTACGCGTCACACCTGATCTGCTGTTTAAAAGCTCAGGTGTTGACTAAGCTGGGCCTTTCATGTTAAAAGCTTCCAGGCATAGAGGCTCGCTTTCGCAGAAAGGATATATGGCCATTTTTGTTTGTATGGTGACTAAAGCCGTTCATTTAGAAGCTGTGTCATCTTATGATACTGCCTCATTCATCGCGACCCTTAAGCGCTTTGTCTCTAGCAGAGGGCAATGTTCGCATATATACAGCGATTGCGGCACAAACTTTGTAGACGCAGACGCGCAGCTTCGGCAAATGCATCGGAAAGGCTCGGTATCCTACAAGTCGATTTTCTCGCACTTGAGTGGTGAAGGCATAACTTGGCATTATAATCCACCCGGTTCTCCTCACTTCGGGGGTCTGTGGGAGTCTGGTGTTAAATCTGTAAAGCATCATTTAAAGCGCATTATAGGCGACACGCTTCTCACGTACGAAGAGTTCGCTACACTTTTAGCTCAGATAGAAGCGATTTTAAATTCTCGGCCTCTCACTCCTTTGCCTGAAGAGCCGTAGCCTGAGACGGTACTGACTCCCGCTCATCCGATAATCGGTGAGTTTTCCTTTCTAATCGCCGAACCTCCGGTAAAGACTGAGAAAATCGAAACGTTAGAAAGTTGGAAAAGGGTCACTCAGTTGACACAGGTATTCTTGGAGCGATGGTCTAAGGAGTACTTGCATACGTTACAAAAACGCAATAAGTGGCAACAAGCCGAACCGAACATCGTTGTCGGCGATATCGTTTTAGTAAAAAACGAAAGTACTCCGTGCGCCCGGTGGCCCATAGCTAAAGTTACGGAGGTCCACCTTGAGAGAGATGGTATGGTGCGAGTTGCTACAGTTGCGACGGTCAGCGAGTCTTATAAGAGGCCCATCGTTAAGATCGTCAAAATCGTTGATCAACCAGACGAATATGTCAGACTTGATAAAGCAACATGTCTTAAAAAGCTTCGGGGACTCGCCGCTCGGTGTCGCCTGTCAAACCACAAGTGAAATTTCTCGGAGCATGTATAAAGTCGAGTCCTCGTGTCGAATTGTACGTTTTACTAATTTTCTAGTGTTGTACTAAGTGTGAAACTCGGCACGGATATTCAACATGGCCGCTCGACGTAAGCGTCAAAATAAGAAGAAGAGCACGGGTAAGCTTGCACCCTAGTTACACGGAAAGGCACGCAGAAAACAGCGCTTTCTTGGGTTCATTGAGCAGCGCAAAAAGGCTCGTAGTGACGCTGAAGCGCAGCTCACCAAAGATATGGTAACAGATCGACTATGTCAGCGCGTCTTGGCAAAGAAGACAGACACTCCGATGGAAGTGACTTGTGCAGCGTGCGAAAGTGCACCAGTGGCAGCTCAGAGCATCGATGCTACTGAGCTAGTGTTCGTGAGTGCAGACTCTGATGTAGCGTCGTTGCCCTTGACTAACGAGAAACTTCTCGACGTTGTCCGAGTCGACGCTGAACCTGCGCAAACAACCGTCCCTCCTGAAGAGTCAGAAGAAGAGTTGTGTGCAGAGCCGCCCAGGCCAAAATTACAGATTATTTCTGCTGAGTGCAGTGAGCTGACGAAGACTAAGATATCGGACGAGCTTGAGAGAGGCCAAAGATCGACGAGCGAAGCCGCTTCAGCCAAATACGTCGACGACAACAAGAGCTGGAAAAGAACTCAGAAGTTAAGTTTTTTGTAGGTGGTCCATCGCTTGGCCGTGTCACACGATTGTGGCATCGTGACCGTTTTTTTTTTACTCCACTCCATTCGGACAATCAGGTCAGAATAACCGGTAACCGCTGCTAGGCATTGCTTTGGTGAGGTCGGGGTTAGTTGAGCATTTATGCTACTTCTATGTTAGTCATTATTTCCATACATCCCCCATTTGTCACATAGTGATATGCGACGATTAGGGGTTCAGGCACTCATCTTTTTCGTACTTGGTGAACCTCCGATCTTGCGTGATGCCATCTCTCGATTGTCGTATCCCCTTCTTCAAAGCCGTCTAATGCGTGGTCACACATTGCTGGCATCTCCTCCTGAGTGAGATATTTTTAGAACTCGCTGTCTAGTGCCATCTTGTGAGTGTGGTTCTCGCTTCCAGCGCTACCCTGTAAGTCTCTGTGAGTTTTAGATACTCCTTTCTGTTGTCGTCTTATGAGTGTGGTTCTCGTTTCAGGTGTTACCATGGGAGTGTTGTGCTCCCCGTCTATTGCCAGCCTTATTAGTCCTCGCCTCGGGCTCCTACTTATGGCTATTCTTTTCGCTTCCAGCTCGCACAATGATCGGGGTTTTTTACCGTTTCGGAGGCTGATGACATAGCCCGGGTCTTCTTTTTTGGGTGGTACCCGCCCCACCTCGGGCACGAGCTCGACCACACCAGGCGAAAGAACGAACCTCGAAAATTCGCCAGGTAGGGATTGAACCCACGCCCTACTGCACATCTTGTATCAGCGGGCAAGAACTGTACCCACCGAGCCAACGAGGCCGATGGCATCGTTTTTTTTTTTTTTCTACTCCACCCCATTTGGTCACTCACGGGTATCCGCCGTTAGGCATTGCTTCGGTGAGGCCGGGGTTAGTTGAGCATTTCTGCTACTTCTGTTAGTCGTTGTTTTTCCATACATCCCCCATCCGTCGCATAGTGATATGCGACGATTAGGGGTTCAGGGACTAATCTTCTTTCTGCTTGGTGAACCTCCGATCCTGCACGATGCCATCGACGATTGTCGTATCCCCTTTTTCAGAGCCGTCTACTGCGTGGTCACACATTGCTGGCATCTCCTCCTGAGTTGGACATTTTCTTTAGAACTCGCTGTGTGACGACCACGTACGTGGTCGCACAAACGCTCGTCTGCTGCGCGGTCAGCTGAGCGCGCCGCTGTAGGCCCCACGTATGTACTCGCGTTGCCAGGCAACGCGCGGCCCCCACCGTCGGCGCCCTATATAAGCAGGTAATGCTCAGCGGTGAGGCAGATTCGGCTCTAGCCAAAGCGAGCGACGCATCGTGAGCACACGAGGTGAGAAGCTCGATTCTTGATACGTGAGCACACGCATCAAGTAGTGTACGTGAGCACACGTAACACAACCATACCTTCCCGTGCGTGAGCACACGCACTCTCTCCGACTCTCGTGGGCACACGTGAGCATCCCCGACCCGATCCCCGTACCGTTCCTCCGTTCCTCACCGACCGACCCGGGGCTGTTTATATGTGACACTTGATCCGATAGATAGATACTTATACGAACCGACACTCACTTTCCAGGTACCGACTGTCCGGTCTTATCCGACCAACGAGTAATCCAACGCACCTGTGTCCGCTTTGCCTGTCACCTAATTGCTTGGCTATCATTGATTAATCTTTGCTTAATTGTTAATATTGAATAATCATTTGTTGCTTTTCTTATTTCTTTGCAATCAAAGTTAATATTTTCCTTTGCTTTCTGCTCTTTCTAACTAAAGTCAAATCCTTTTGTTTGCTTAATTGATTTGTTATATTTGTAAATAATTAATCGTTAGTTTATTAATAAAACAACAAATACTTCTTACCGAACTTTACGACTTATCATTATAAGCCCCCACCTGATCCCACCGTTACAGCTGTCTAGTGCCATCTTGTGAGTGTGGTTCTCGCTTCTGCCGCCGATGGCAAGTGCCCAATTTGCTCTGTCGGCTACATCTTGTGACTGTGGTTCTCGCTTCCGGCGCAACGGTGTGAGTCTCCGTGAGTTTTTAGATACTCCTCCTTTTCTGTTGTCGCCGATGGCATCGTGCCCATGTGTGTGTGTGTGTGTGGGTGTGTTTTTTTTTCCACTCCACCCCATTCGGACACTCACTGGGGGTCTATCGCGGCAAGCTCACGTATAGCCGACGCGTGAGTTGCGCCCGCGAGATGTATGAGCTAACCCATAATAATTTAATGTAACATCGTAAACATCTCACGGGCGCAACTCACGCGTCGGCTATACGTGAGCTTGCCGCGATAGACCCCCTGGTAACCGCATCTCTCGATTGTCGTATCCCAATTCCAGCGGCCTCGGTACCCACTACCGAAATTTGAAATAAATCGAAAATATTTATCAAAATTAATTTGTAAATTTCAAAGCAAATTAAGTTAATTATCACGCTACGTGTTTAAATGAACTAGATTAAAAAGAACATTTAAGAAATTTGAGTAATGTCTATGGACAGCCATCAGAAATAAAACTTCAAACATGTCACAATGTAATTGTCAAGTAAGTAAATCCAAAAAAGTACATTATAACTTTTAACATTATAACTTTTTAGTTAACTTTACTTAACTACCATAACGTTGAAAATAACAGAATTTCCGCTAAACATTAATGACACATAAGCGTCGAAACAAATGAATAATGAAACGTTATTTGTTACATCTCTGTCATCGTTTGACAGAGTTACTCATTATTATCAATTAAACATTATATTAATTTATGTTAAACAAATTCAAACCAAAGTTGTTCAATACATCAAATTTATGTTCAACTTTACAATTGTTCATTGTTGCACACGTATATTTTGTGTGAGTACAGTCAATTTTAAAATATAAATTGCTAACGATTAATATCAACTCATATCTGAATTATACAATTAATTATTAAATATTATATAAAAAGTTAATATTAATAATTGTTAACTAACTAAGTATTTTCTTAAGAAACATTGTTACGAAGTATAGGAATATTATTATTAACAATCATTTTGTATTTAACTATGTACCATGAGGTATCGTTAGAAAGGCAATTTTCCCTACAATCCTAATTTCCAACTCCCTTATTTTTACTAACTACAGTTTTCCAGCCTCTTCTATTTAAACATTTAAATTCTCCAATACCTCCTACTTTGTCCATCCCACTCCAGCCAGGCCCGCCGATCGTATAAATACGGGGGCCTGGAGAGTATCGAGAGCATTCCCTTCCCAGCAGCATTCGCTCACCGAGCTCTTGCTCACGCAATCTCTACCAGGCCTTGAGCAAGCAAAGATCTTTGTTCGGCCTGAGACTGACACTTCTCGTTCGATCTCCGAACAGATCACACCGTGGCTATCGCCTCTAACTTGAGTTAGCTACTTCCGTTCTGGTTGGACCTGTACCTACTTACCTACCTACCTACCTACCGACCAACGCACCTCTTTTATTATATTATTTACTTTCAATGAACTTTGAGGGACGGCTGACCCCGGGGTAGGGAAAGCAGCAAATCACCTGCTGTCGAATAAATTTGTTATAGGACCACCTTACCTGGTCAATTACCTCCAGAGGGGATATTGGGCCCGTCGTCAGTACGAGCTTGCTGTAGACTTGCTGACTCACCGTTGAACTCTGGCAACTTCTGCTGGAATCCGCGAAAAGTAACGTCGTTAAATAAAAAAAAGGCTATGTTGTCAATTAAATGCTGTACTTTATTTAATTCAAGGCCCACTTGGCCGGAAACTCACTTCAAATTGCCCAACGGGCGATGATTTACAATAGGACGCGACGAGGCACAAGTTCGACCTAACTTTACTTCCGACTTTGCCCACCAGGGGCTTGCGTGACGCTCGCGTCGGTCGTATCTCGTGATACGAGCCTAATCGGTCGAGTCAATATGGCCACTGCGCTCGCGATCTATGTGACGATGCCGAGTGCACGTGTACCGAAGCGACGTGGCACTCGCACGTTGATCTCGACGATGCACTTCGTACTTTGCCGCGGACGATCCGCCCTGATGCTACCGGCCTGGATGTCGAGGTACACACGCACACCAATACTCTGCTTGCTGCGTATCGCCGCTGTGAAACTCGTCAGCCAAATTCGAACACACACAATCACACGCCCGCGACCCGGCAGTCACGTCGACCAATACCTCTTAAAATAATCTTAAAAATAACCCCAAATCTTCGGCGCCTCGACGTTGGATCACTCCGTTTCTCAGCTAATTCGCCCCTCGTCCGGGCGTTGATGAGCACGTGCGGCGGCTGTATACGCTCTTCTGCCCACGTCTGGGAGGCGATGTCCAATTGTTTATGCACGTGTGCATGCACTTGCACAGGCCCAACTGGGCGAATTCACACGGGTGCACTGGCTTGCACAGGCGCGGCTGGGCGAACTTACTTTACCGGCGAACTTTTTCACGAGCACACGATACGCCCTTCTGGGCGACAGCACACAGGTTCACGTCGGCCTTCTATCTGCCGTCTTCTCCGAGTACAAACCGGAACTTGATTGGCAAGTCGCTGTTCGCAATAACCTCGAAAACTTACTTTTTCTACGGTGCGAAATCTCACGTGTCAACTTGCTGCGTACTCGAGCTATTCTGCCGCGATTTATTGCGCGTCGGCACGTCTGCTCACGCGCGGCTGTCTGTCTCTCTCGCACGCATACGCTGTCGCAGGTGCCGAAGCGTCGTTGCTTGCTGCTGCCGTTGCTGCTGCTGCTGCTGCTGCTGTTGTCGACCTGCAAATGTACCTGTAGATCTCCGCGCCGTCGACGGTGGAGTACTCCATCACCCTGTCGCTGAAGTAGCTGGCGATGATTCGTCGGAGATAAGGTGGAACTTCCTCCTTTTCTAGGGCGCTAAGGATGTGATTCCAGCGCGCCGAGTTGAAAGCGTTTTTAACTTCTAGTGTGACGATGACGCAGTATTTCTTCGTACCTCTGTGATATCCCTTGCCACTGATGGCTCTCATAGCTGTGCTTAGAACCTTCTGTATGACGTCAATGGTGGATATTCCCTTACGGAAGCCAAACTGAGAGTCTGATAGTCCAGTAGGACCCTCAGTAAAAGCTTCTGGAAGATGCAATGATCTTTTCTAAGAGCTTGCCCGCGGTGTCCAGCATGCAGAGCGGACGGTTCGACGAGGGCTCGAAGGCAGGTTTGCTTCGATTTAGCATCATGATAAGCCTTTGACGCTTTCAGGGCACCGTAAAACATCCTTCCCTGAGGCATGCCGTAAAAACACGGCGAAAAACGTCCATACACGCACTTACTGCCGCTTTTAGGACAAGGTTTAGGACATCGTCAGACCCTGGAGCTGCTTGATCACGCACCCTCCAGCACGCTCCACGAAGTCCCCTAAACACCATTAGATACTCGTCCCATTGGACAGCTTCCAGAAATCGCTAAGGTACTTGAGCGCATCGTTCATGGCCAGCTTTTCTGCTACCTTACATCCAACGGCATCCTGGATGCGCATCAATTTGGTTTTCGGCCGGAGCACTCCACTCGAACGGCAATTCTTGACCTCACGCAGTCAATTAGACAGGCGATTGATAAGCGAAAAGTTTCGATGATTGTGTCGTTTGAATTTTCAAAGGATTTTGATGATATTCCTCACTCACTCCTCATCAAGAAGCACCTACCATGAACTGGTTCGCCAGTTACTTGGCCAGACGCTCACAAGCAATCTGCCTGGTGGATGGATCGCACTCATCGTTTGCGACCACAATAGCAGGTGTCCCGTAAAGTAGTGTACTAAGGCTGTAACGGTTCCCGTGACCGCTGCGATATTCACAGGGTAATCCTAGGCGATGCGCGTCCTCGCGCTGATCGCTGGCTGGCTCAGTTATTCGGTGCGACAATTCGCACCGACCGCGGCGGCGTCGTGGTCCAACCTAGGATGAAAATAACGGGAAGGTTTTGCCGAAATAATAATTCGCGAATTAATATGGTAAAATAATAGAGTATTTATTGAATGGACTTTCAAATACGAACGCAGCAGCGCAATTGCGGACACACTCACTCGATCACACTGAGACGCGATTGCACACGCAGGGGAGGTCGAGTACTCGAGAGGTACTTACAGTAGGTGAATGCCGTCAATGGCCGCTCGCTGTAATCGCAGCTGGCTTGACCCTCTCGCTCGTGTGGGCTGCTGCTGGTTTGCACAGTTCGCGAAGTCGCAATAACAGAAAAATTACGTGATTCTAATTCACAATCCAATTCGTCGGAGATACTTCTCGCGAATACACCGATTCGTCCTCGATCGACCCGCGTCGAATATACGCCCGCGCAAGTCGTGCGAATCTCGCGTCACGCACTTGCCGCGTCCAGTCGTAATTATTATCTCGCGACACGGTCGAATTCGGAGCAACGCGCACGATGCTTACTCATCCACGATCACCGAGTATCTCTCCGTCTCTACGCGCTTCACGCGCTCGCAAGACGCTCTGATTGGTCACGTGACCAATTAGCCGGCCCTTGCTCCGTAAGGAAGAAGGAGACAGGCGATTCCGCGTGCGATGACACGCGGACTCTCTCTCGCACGCACACACTTACACACACGCGCGTCGCTGCAGCTGCTGCGTTACATACATTTTCGTGTCTATGTCCCATCACAGTGGGACTGCGTGCTGAAGAGGGGAGAGGCCTGTGACAGCGTAACACGACTGTCACAAGGCCTTTACTATTTTTGGTATTTATAAATGACCTCTCTACTCGGCTGTCCTCATCTCGGCACATGATTTATGCTGGTAACACGCAAATTCTTTGCTGCGACTTCCCTGCTAACGCATTGAAGGACTCCACACCTCCATTGTTTTTTCAGGGTGCGCAGTTGCATACGAGGCATGAGCTGACCACTCTCGGTCTAAAAGCTACCATTTCTGTCTTGGGGGCCTGAAGTCAGTCGAGTCTGTACTTCAGTGCACTACACTCTGTATTCATTAAGATATTACAGACATGCACTGTCGAGACCTCTTCGTAAGCGACTGATTGAATCAATGATTTTCGCGACTTTTGACTACGGCTCATCAGTCTTCTACGACCTGAAAAAGGAACAGTCCCTCCAACTGCACAGACTTTGTGTATGGAACGATTCTGCACAGAGCTCACGTCATCCCGTATCGTTTGGCATTGGGTCAGATTTCGGCACAAAGGTAGCGTGACTATAACATCATGGTCCTGGCCATCAAAATAATATCACGTCCGTGACCTAAGCCTCTGTCCAGCCTGTTCACGTTTCGAGCGAATCGCTTCCTACATAGTGCAGCATGCAGGCAACCTTCACGTGAGCTCACTTATAAAGCTGCTCGTACTCAAGCTCTGCACAACTGATTTGCTTATACATCTACGAGAATGATAAACAATTTACGGTAGAAGACCCTCGACATACACAACGAACATTTAAAAGAATAATTCGAGTTCATTTATTCCATCTGGATGTGCAGGACTGTACGAAACGGTGTTCAAATGAAAATCTAGAGTACTAACCTCTACCCCTCAGAAACCGTCTACCTTCCATATAAGAAACTTTACCAGGGACAAAATGGAGTAAAACAGACGACGCAAGAAAATGCCAATTTAAAACTGTTTAGTCGTAACGTCTGTATTTTCTATTATCTATTTTCTACTCAAATGTATATAAGTTTATAACTTTGTCAAAATAATAATTTTTTAAATTTTCGTGCGCACGTATGTCACCGATCTTGACGCGCTTTTGGTAGGTTATAGAACATGATAAATCAGTGCCAAAACCAAAATTTTGGACCCGTCCCCCCTCCTACCCCCCTCCTCTCCTATGAACGTCCATTTCCATGAAAATTCATATACAGCGTTAGAATGCAATAACCTTTTCAAAAAACCTTTTTATTTCATTACAAAAAGTAACCTCAAATTTTTTCAGAGATGTGAACGCACCTTTCGAAGCCAAAAATCCGTTTTTTGACGAAAATAATTTGTTTAGGACGCTACGGAACCTCGAAAAATATAGACGAATTTTTTTCTTGTTTTTTTGATCATAATATATAACTTCAAATTTTTTCAGATTTTTTAATTGAAGGCGATAACTTTTAGAGCTGAAAAATGCTATTTTTAACAAAAGAGGTTTCTAGAACCCGATGGTTCCGGTGAAAAAATTTTAAAATATATTTTTGAATTCCTTGTAAAATTTTAATAAATTTTGACCGTTCCAAGTTTCCGATTGAAGTCTCTTAGCTCAATCTAGAGCATCACAAATATTAATGCAAAATTCTGAAAAGGTTTCTAAAGACATTAAGGAATTATAAAACTATTTTGATGCTCTAGATTGAGTTGGGAGGCTTCAATCGAAAACTTGAAAAGGTCAAAATTAATTAAAATTTGACAAGGAATTCAAAAAAAATATTTACAAATTTTTTTTCAGGAACCATTGGATTCTAGGAACCTTTTTTTTTAAAATAGCATTTTCGGTTCTAAAAGCTATCGCCTTTAATGAAAAATTCTGAAAAAAGTAAAGGTTATGCATTTAAAAAAAAAAAAAAAAAATAAAAGAAAATAATTTTTTCAGATTTTTCAAGGCTCCGTATCGTCCTAAAAAAATTATTTTCGTCAAAAAAGGTGTTTTTCGCGTTCACATCTCTGAAAAATTTGAAAAAATTTGAGATTACTTTTCTTAATTAAATAAAAAAGTGAATAAATTTTCGGAAAGCTTATTGCCTTCTAACGCTGTATATGAATTTTGAAAATTTTCCATAATTTATTCTGAAGGCCTGAAGCACTCAAAAAATCTGAAAAATTCAAAGTTGTTTAAATTACTGGAAAGTATTTTTGTGAATTTTTTCAGATTTTTTAATGGCTTCAGGCCTTCAGAAAAAATATAGATAGAAAATGGACATTCATAGGGAAGGAGGGGGGGCAGGAGGGGGGTCCAAAATTTTGGTTTTTGCACTTTTTTATCATGTACTATAATATACCAAAAGCTCGTCAAGATCGGTGACATACATGCGGACGAAAATTTAAAAAAGTATTATTTTAACCCATATACGTCAAAATGTGACAATTTTTAGAAAATTAGTATTTTATTAACACCAAATGCCATATTTAAGCTCTTGGAAGAGAAACAAACTTTTTTTTCAAATTCTGCTCCGCTTAAGTGGATGAGGTTACTTTACTGCAGATTTTGAGACCCCATAGATCAATATTGATGAAGAGCTCACGTCAAAATCGCGTGGCTTTCAGAGCTTGGGTAGAAGTTTTTTTTGGTCAATCAGGTGTCTAATGAACATATTTTACTATCACAAAAAAAAATTCCACTATTTCGATTTATATAGCTATTTTTTGAATTTAAGCGTTTAACACAGGTCAGTCCCCTTAATCAAAATTCATATTTTTGTAATTATGTGTTGTTACTACGACCACAATCACCGACGTAAGTAAACTCTGCTTTTCTTGCTTCTGTACGAAGCGGGAGCGCTACAAAATCTCCGCTGACAAAATCTCCGGCGACACAATCTCCACGACAAAATCTCCGGCAACACAATCTCCGCGACTAAATCTCCGGGACATAATCTCCACCGAATTTGATTTCATATTTTTCTACTTATTAGACTTGTTAATAAAAGTATAAAGGTACTTCTGTACACATAATATCTATCCTTATTTGTTTTGCTTCCTTTTACTCGGGCTTTTGGTCTGTGTATAAGTGTGGTTGGGATGCATGATAGTGTGTTTTTTCGTGCGTGTTTTTTCCCGGGAGATTTTGTCCCGGAGATTTCGTTTTGCGGAGATTTTGTCCCCGGAGATATTGTCGTGGAGATTTTTTCGGGCGGAGATCTTGTCGGTAACCCGTACCAAGCAGTGTATATTGCGATGTGCAACTACAGCGCCTCTGAATTCGGCCTGCAGCGAGTAGAGGTCAAAAATATTTTGTATACGGGACCTACCCATCCTTACCACGTCTCATGAGAAAGGTTCAGGCCTATCACCGAGTTGAGCCCAATGCTGGTGAGCCTGTCACTCGTGATGTCCTCTCATGAACCCCTCCACGTCAGAGTCTTCTCCGAGTTGGTTAATGTGTATTAAATTCTTCGTGCAAATCTTTGCGAGAGATCCTGGTTTGACATAAGAATTGCATGTAATATCCTTTAATAAGGTACAGCAATTTGCTTTGTATTTCGGATTTCCAAATTTATAGCATCGATTATTGGAATCTGCATAATTTTTCTTCGTAGTTGAATACTGATTATATTACATTTTGTTTCTTTCCTTTTGTCCATACATCAAATTTATGGAGTTATGAATGTTATCATGTTTTAAATGAAGGATTTTTTTCTTATAATTTGAAAGAGCCCAGGCCTCTTGCCTGCTGAATTTGAGAGTATCGTCTAAGGCGCGGGTTCGATCCCCATCACAGAGAACTGTCTTTTGTGACTTTTTCGCCTGGTGCAAAACACACACACACACACACACACACACACACACACACACACACACATACATACAGGACAGCCTCCGTTGGTCTAGTGGGTAGAGGCGTTGGGCCACCTATCTGCTAAACCAACGCTGTGCTGAGGGAGCGGGTTCGATCCCCACTGAGGGAAATTTCATTCGTGATTTTTCGCTCGGTGAGGTCGAGCCCGAGCCCGAAGTGGTTCGGATTCCACCATAAACTGTAGGTCCACGGCTGTAGGCAGCCTCCTGGAGGGTGGTGAAATATCCTCCAATCGCCCTGTGGCCCAAGTTGAAAAGAATTCCCGCAAGATGGAGCCCGAAAGCCAGAACTCCTAGTGCTGATGTTGGACAACGGAGTGCATCATTCAGGAGGAAAAGCGCCAACACAAGGAAGAGCACCGACCCCTCGGCTCCAACATCGTATCCCGGGCGATGGAGCCCGATATCAGAACTTCTAGTGCTGGCGCTGACCGACGGAGTTTCCACTCATCATGGAGGAAAGCCAGAAAAAGCGAGAGGTGCTCGCAAAGAGGCGGAAAAGCGGGACGGTGTCGTGGTGAGACCCGGACCTCTATCACAAGGACGGCTACTAGTCTAGCTTCCGGCGAGTTCTGACGAACGTACCAGGAGGAAAAAACATCAGCACAAGGGAGAGCACCGACAAAGACGGCTCCGGAAGGCGGGAATGACGCTGGATGAGGGCTCCGCGGGGCGAGCGGGGGATCACCAACGAGTTGACACGGTTCCTGAACCCCTGATCACCGCACCCTGGCGTGCGGTGGATGGGGGATGTAGGGAAATGACCAAATACATCGATGCAGCAGCACTGCTAAAGGGCACCCACCGAAGTAATATCTAACGATGGTTCCGGTGGGAATCATGCCAGAGTTCGGAAGGGCCACTGGTGCAAGGGTTTACTCTGCCCACGTCCTCTCCATAAAAAAAAAAAACACATACATACAGACATGTTTCAGCAATTCGGTCTAGTTTAAGAATATATATGTAAAAATACTCTACGATTATTAGTTATGAAAGTCAAAAATCGGTCCGTCACAAAGTTTCCTCTATGAGGAAGCAAAAGGACCATCTGCCAGTATTCTGAAAATCTAATAAAACTGTTTTAAGGACTCAGCAAAATTTTAACAAGTGATTGAATCTATCATTTATTCCAGAAGTCAAGACCTAATCGGCAATAGAAAATTTATCTTTTAATGTTTTATATTTGTTAGATTATTGCAAGAGTCATGCTGTTTATCTTGACACTGACATGACGCTGTTTATTTTGCCCACCCGAACGAAGATTTATTTCGATCTCCAAATACGACGTCCCTTATTCAGCCGATGTATCAGTAGGTGATTGCAATTTTAAAGTCATATTATCTAGAAAAAGTCTCTTTTCCATAAGAAGTTGGTCTTCGTATACGCAGTTTCTTTGTATACGGTACTTTTTTTTAACTGAACCCCCGCGTATAAGGAGGGATGACTGTTCATCAGGGTGTCCGTTATTTTCCAACTTTTTTATATTGCTTCTCCCCTCCATCTAGATGTCTTCTATATAATTTGAAAATGAGAAAGCTGGTAAATAAAGTTTGAGGAAATAATTTTAAGGTTACCCCAAGCAGCTTAAAGCTTGCATGTTGTTTCTTAAAATCACTTTGATTTTCACATGAGAACTTGTACTGGAGCAGCGAGTAGGATTGAGAAATAAAGAGACACTTTGTTTATTATATATGAAAGTAAAATATAATATATTGATAGTAAGTAAAATAGGTATAGGTAATTAACATACGAAGTGATGTGCGCTCTGCGCAGTGTCTAGCAAAAATCAGCGTGTTCGCGTGCGAGCACTCGTCGGCGGGCTACGCAGCCCCACTCCTGTGCGGTGATAAGGAGATGTACAGTTTGCATCCATATACACACATGTAAATCAGAAGGATCGCACTTACATGTACATAGATTTTTTAACACATGTATTTTAAATCGGCAAAACTTAAAAATTTGATTCTTAGCGTTAATAATGATGAGAAAATTTGATAAAATTTACAAATCCATGTATCTTATGCATTTTTGACAGTAAATCGATTGGTGACCTTCAATTTGACCTTAAACATAACCTTCAAGCTACAGCGAATAAAATATTGTGAAAAATCGTTTTTTTCATTATTACCCTCATTTTTTATTGCGGACTCGAAAAGGGTGAACGAATTGAAGTCTGAATATGTCTTTTGTTTTTTTTTCAAGGACATTTTAAAGGCGCTACAGAAACAAATGAAACCCTATTTTTCAATTCTTTTCTTAATAAAAGTTTTATCTATACCTGCAGCGCCTTTAAAACACCGTTGAAAGAAAAAACAAAAGACGTATTCGGATTTGAAATTTCAGCTCTTTTCGAATTTGCAATAAAAAATGGAAGTCACTGTAAAAAAAAATAATTTTTGGTTCACTGTAGCTAAATTTTACTTCCGGTTCTCGATTGGAGTAAAGGGATGAATGAATCCACACTACTCGACGTTATGTTATACACTCTATATTTGGCAGAGGCCTATTATTAATGAGTTTAATAAGAATAAGATACAGATAAAGGATTAAAATATAAGGATGTAAACGATGCACTATCTCTTGCCCTCTGCCGCCAATTTCGCCGTCCTTCTTCGCCGCCCATAGTGTCCCTTTCAATCCTGGAAGCTCGGGTGCACCGCATTCAAATCGGATTATTCCAAACGATGAAAGTTTATGTTCAAGGTCAAATTCAAGATCAGCAATCGACTCACCGTCAAAAAATACATAATATACATAGGTTTGTGCATTTTTTAAAAATTTTTTATCGTTTTTATCACTAAAAATCAAATTTCTAAGTTTTACCTGTTCAAAATGCATGTAAGCTTCAAGCCGCTTGGAGGCCAGCTTTAAAATCATTTTTTCGAACTTTATAAACCGGGTTTCTCATTTTCTGATCATATAGAAGACATCTAGGAGCCGGGAGCAGCAATACAAAATGGTCGAGAAATGACGGATACCCTACTGAACGTAGAATTGACGTTTCATATGGTCCATCTGTTATTAGGTTATTTTGTATCACCAACTTTTATAATGCAAATGGTTTTTTAAAGCGTTTTTTTCTTCAAATAAACTGTAAGTGGATGTATTAAACTCTGCTACTTATTGTTTTTCAAGACCAGGTGTAAAAAAAAGTTACCAACAAACACGAGGAAATATACAATTTAATTATTCTTGTTTATTCTAATGTAATAATTTGTCGTTTATTCTTTTTATGACCCATTAGTGATTTCTGTAGGGATATGAAAATCTATTTGGAAATTAATGTTGTTCAGTGCCACATATCATAAATCAACTTCAAGTAGGAACTGACGTAGTTTCCCAAATAAGAGTGTGTCCAGGAAACTCATATAGAAATTTATATGGGAACCAAATGGCTTTCTTGATAGTTACACATGTAGGTGACTTTGAACATTTTTTCGATTTTCAGGATCATTCAAACAGTTATAAACCTTTGTCGGCTGAAAGCCCGAAAGACATTGTCATTTCTCAGGGTCACTCATCCATTTTAGAAATGCTAGTTTCTGTCAACTATGACTGACTAAAAGTTTAAATTGATCACAGCTCTCAGCAAAAATAAAATAGTCTTGCTGAAGGCCAGCCAAAGCAATAACTCACAATATTATATGTAATCTTACTTTCTCTTGTTACATGGTATATAGCTCCAGCTACTATAGCTCATTAACTTATTCTATGTATTATACTATAGCGCATTTTTCATTGCTCAAATCTTCATATCATTTTATACGCTTTTTACAACAGCTCTTTCGTTTCTCTTTCCTACATGTTAATGCATTCGTTGGCGATGATCCGCTGTGATGAATTCTAGTTCAGTTGTAACAATTTTCATTGTAGCTGTTACAATACCCATTAAGTAATCATCAGTAATTCAAGAAATTATTATACCTTATTTGTTTTTTCAGACATCCAGGAGAAATAACATTTTACAGTAATATAGACAGTATGCCGGATATTCGACCTCGACGAAAGTCTGTTCCATTAGTCTCAGAATTGGTAAGTTATGGCTTCTTTCTATAATCAAAGTACTCTGATATGGATTTCCGTTCAACCAATGAAGCACTATATTTTAATCGTACTAAAATTACATATGTCCTTACTTTTTTTCGACATTGCTCAACATTTTTTTGATCTAATTGACCAATAGCGTAGTTACAGACAGTTCGAGTCGAGGCAGTGTTTCTAACTTTGCGCGTGCAACTTTAGTGTTTACCATCATCGGCCTTTAAGAACGATTCGGAATCACTATGTAGACAACTACAGTCTAAGCTTTCTGCTGCGCACACGAAAAGCTGTACATAGTGCAAGAGTCTTTCTCACTCCCAATAAATCATATTACAATTTGTAACTTTCAGCTTTGTTCTGAAATGACTGTATTGCTTCTAATTGTTTAAACAATAAATTGATTAATGATTAAAATTTAATTATAAATTTAGTTGCATTTTAATGATCATATTGATAATATCTTTAAGAATAATTCCTCCAATGTTTGGGTGTTTGATAAAGTAAATTTAAATTAATTCGATAACTTTTAGAGTTTAAGATTCGTTATTAAATTTTAATTATTAATAAACTTATTGTTTAAATAATTAAAGGCGTCACAGATTAGATCTGATATCAGATCTGATGTAAGTTCTGATGTCAATTATCGTATGCAAATTCTGATATAAGATCTGGCATAAGATCTGATGTGCATTCACCAGAACTTATAAAAGATATGATATACTAATTTAACCTGGGATCTTGCAGTGCACAAAAAGTGCAGCGCTTAGTAATCTTTAACCAAAACTGTGTTGATGTCAACTTTCCAGTTCAACGACCGAATGAGAATGACACTGTGGCATTTTTATTTTATCGATTAGTCACTTGCAGTCCTATTGCGAACAGTTACAATCAATAATATTTGTACTTTTTTTAATCGTGCACACACGCTAAAAAGTAAAATGCCAGTGGATTCTACGACCCAAACCCTATTTTTCTACAAAAAGTCGGTCAGTTGGGGATAGGTCTATTCGATTACATAGGATTATACAGAAAATCTTTGCATTTGTAAACATTTTTTTACAAATTTTTTTTTAAGTCATTACGGAGTCTTGTATACTCAAAAGACCTTATCGAAAATTTGATTTGATTT
The DNA here is from genome assembly GCF_000599845.2 of Trichogramma pretiosum. Classification (NCBI taxonomy): domain Eukaryota; kingdom Metazoa; phylum Arthropoda; class Insecta; order Hymenoptera; family Trichogrammatidae; genus Trichogramma; species Trichogramma pretiosum. The sequence goes on from NW_019641654.1 coordinate 136,520, forward strand.
GAACAGTTTATTTATCAAGGTTAAAAGACCGAATGGCAATCAGCAATAAATTACAATAAGTACAGGTAACAAAAAATTAAGCAAATATTGAGCCAAATGATACAAAAAGTAAGCAACAATTAGGCGAGAATAGCAAATTTCAAATTATATCATACAAATAAAAGTAGTGTAATTAAAACTTGAGTACTAAAAATATTTACAAGCATATAGATATGTATAATTAAAAGCAGTAAGTATGAAAATTTATTAGTGAGCGCAATAAATATAAAGCAATTAGTGAAAAGTCTGGTGCTGCCTCAAATAATGTCCAAGCAACGTCTTAAACGAAACCAGGGAACCCAACGACCGTAGTTGAACAGGAAGCGCATTCGTTGAGTACTCAATTGTCGGTGCTATACCCGCGATTCTCGCTGATCTACGGACTCCATCACCCGTCCAGCGATAGAAGTCCAAGATGTATGCAGGGCATAGTCCGTTCAGCGCTTTAAACGATTGGATGTTTTGGAAATATTCATGTCTCTGTGATGGAGACAGCCAATCGAGCCTGGTGTAGTAAGGCCGTAGCGCAGTGTCTCTTGGTAGCTTATGCAAACTTTTAGTAGGCGCCTAAGCTTGATGTGCGATGAAGTAGAGATGTCAATGAAGGCGAGGCAAGCGTAATCAAATTGAAGTATGATGAAAGCGTTGACAAGCATCTTTTTTATGTTAACGAGCAAAAAACCAGCTCCGGCTAGCATACGATGAAGCACTCCATGAATGCGAGAGGAAATGCCTCTAACATGCGCGTCCCACGATGGGAGTCATAACCAGGCCCAAGTTGACAACTCTATCTTCGAAAGGGATGACAGTGCCACTCAGGTGAGTTCTTCAAATGATGTCCAAGTCCATGGGCGTGAGGAGCTGGTTTGAAGCAAAAAGGACCGCCTTCGTTTTGGCAACACTGAGGCTAAATCTACTGGTGTGCGCCCAGTCAGAAACGATCTGAGCATCTTCGTTGAGTCTCGCTACGGTTTTGTCAAGCTCAGTCACAGGGCACTGCAAGTAGATCATCAGATTGTCTGCAAAGAGCATATGCGTAGACACGTGCCGTGGCGAAGCGCATTTGTGAGTGTATCAATGTATACTGCAAACAGTATGGGAGCGGGCGTTAAGCCCTGTGGGACACCAGATGTATAATTTCTGAAGTCCATCAGACCACTAGCATCATCCATCACAGCCTGCGAGCGATTCGACAGATAGGAGTGCAGTAAGGCGAGAGCATTAGATGAAAAATTCAGGGATTTTAAGGTTCGCAGCAAGGTCGCATGATCCAGAGTATCAAAAGCGCTTCGGAAATCGGAGAGCAAGAGTATGGGTGACTAGCATATTGTACGTCTCAAGATGCGTAGTTGTCTGAGCCATCAGCAACTTGTCAAAAACCTTTGCGAGATGCGTCAGGTTAGTGATCGGCCAAGTCTGAGACGGTGATTGGAGCTTGCGCACCTTTCTTAGAGGCCCGATAACGGATTTTTTTTGCATAGTGATGGGTATTGACAGGTTGAGATTGACAAGTTGAAGACAGCGGTAAGAGCCAGCGTGAGAAGAAAGAGAGTGTCGTAGAAATACGACCATGGCGTACCATCACTATAGCACGCACTCACACCACCATGGACTGGCTCTGGGATCGCTCTCGGCTGGGGGACGCAGGGAGGTCATCAACTGCTCTCTAGCATCTCGCATCATCAGAGATGCTTCGCCGGGCTAAGGGGAGCTTTCGAGTCATCGGAGTACCCACTGAGATTGAGGAAATCAGGCAGTCCACGCGACGCCGACCCCCGGTGCTCTTCTGCAAGGCACCCCGCACCGCATCATTAGATCACTCATTTGCATTTTCATCTGCCATAGCAATCAATAAACTCTCTTTCATCACGAACAGCCTCTCCCTGCCTCCTCTCTTCAAGTCCCTTCACACCTCCTTTCTTATGCAGCACGAGAAGGTGGAGTGGTTGCAGCGATGCAGGACGGAGGGCCTTGCTCCTGTCCCGTCTGAACTGACTCGAGTGTTGAAATTGAATGTAAACTTGGCATAGCCAAAATTGCGTAGTGGAACATCGACATATATCTGTTAAATGTACCGTACCCTCTGTACTTACAACTGTTCTGTAATCACTATTATTACTACTTGTACTTCTACTGTGTGTTTGAACTGCCGTTGGGCCTCATGTGGTTATACCTCAAGGCCCCAATAAATCTTCTAAGCAATGAATTAATCAATTAATAAATTGCACTCGCGTATGACTGTGTTTACGCATACGCACGAGGCAACGTAACAGCATAAGCAACATCAGTCGGCTTAGTTCACGGGATTGACTGCGTTGAGATATCTTTCTCTCTCTTGCTTATGCGTATACGATAATACATAGAAAACGTATGTGCTATCTATGAATATATGTCGCGAGACTACGCACTATCATGCACGTTGTCAAATCTGATATTGATTAATGCATGTATGTATTGCAAAGTAACTACCTTTTTTTAACGTCCGCTGATAAGGCAGCGAACACCTAGACGCGTTCATCACGCAGGTACTTGCGCAAGCGTCTGAGCGGGCATTGGCCGGGACGAAGAGAATCCCCACCTTAACTCGCGCCCCACCTGTTTCCTTCGCGACCGTATGCTGGGCCAGCGAGAAAAAGAGACAGAAATAGGATTTTTGCCCCGTTTTTCGCCCCGAACAAAGAAACGCGAGGATGCGGGGTCAGCGCTGCATTGAGCGCGGATCGAGCGGTTGGAGAGGGCAGTCGCCCACGGGTATAAAAGGCGCGTGCTCTGAGGAGTAAACTCTCAAAAAATTTTCACCAGAAACCAAAACAAGTAATCGATGTCAGTATCTTAGCCGATGCGGCAAGATTTTAGCCACTCCGGCATAAGTTAGTTTATAATTATCCGAGGGCCTATAATTGCATCCGTAGACCTGAGCAAGCCTTCGTGGTTGCAGAAGGTTGATTGAATTGAATTGAGAACACTCTTCAACTCAACGGAAGTCAATGGTCGTGCCGTCGAGCTGAACTACAAAACCTGAGCAAGCCTGAGAGCAGCGGAAGGTTAAGTAGAAGGAAAAGTCGAGTTTATTCCTTTTCCGTTTAGCCTCGACGAGAGATAACGCTGCGACGGAAAATCACCTGATTAAAACCATCGCATGTGATCTAAGTGCAACCAGTCATGGGTTTCCTTCTGTGTAGAGAACCAGGACATCGAGAATATTCCTACATTTGAAGCAGTGCGTCGATAAGCCCAAGAGAAAGAGAGCTACGTTGTGTCAGACACGGAGCATCGACGACAAATGCAAGTTTTCATTCTTTTTGTCTCCATTTCAAACTAACATAATTAGCGTGTACGCAGCCCTCTCAAAATACGTGCGCGTTCATTATCAACATCGTGAAATCCGATAAAATCTACACGCATAGATTTTAACCTCGAGGAGCAGAAACATTGTCCAGGTCATCGCGGACATACGCGTAAAAGAACGCGAAATATACGCGTGGAGAGAACCCCACGCATAGATTGGGCATCGGTTAAGTACGTGCAGCTCGCAGGTAAACAACGGGCCACACGAGACCTCTCCCCCACCGTACGCGGCCGTACCGCGTAACTGCGCAGTTACGATAGCAGTAGCGACACAGTGGTATATGGGCGAATCCGCGAAACTCGCGTCGTCGCATCACCCTCCCTCAATTTCTTCGCAGGTTTTTCTTCGGCTTAGCAGACAATAGTGAAGCGATTCCTCGCTACTATTTCACTATAGCAGACAAAGCAGGGATAAGCAGCCGCGAGCTAGAGAGCAGAAACAAACACAAATATTGTTTCATACCTTTACGATTAGCAATTTTTTAAGAAATAAAAACAAATCGTTCATAAACAATAACAGTTCTTTTAGCGTGTCTCCGAACCCTTTTACTCAATTAATAATAACAATAAAATTAAAATCACAAACATATAGAAATACCGTGAAGTCCGAAATCTCGACGAAAACCCTGCCAGCGTCTGAACTAATACGCTGCCGTATCGAAGCGTGGCCCCGCGCGGGCGCTCGAGCGTTGTATAAATGTTGTTGTAACTTTTTACTGCATATTCTGAAAAATCTGAAAAAATTCACAAAACTTCTTTGGATATTAATCTTTAGCATGGTATAGTTTAAAATATGAAATTCAAAAATTTATATCACAACTTTTTAATCCGAAAAAAAAATCGGTACCTGATGGCTTTTTTTCCAAAAATTCGCCATTTTGTTTGTTATTAATATCAAGAAAACGGTGGGGCGTCATTTTTTGCTAGATAACTCGTAGAATATTGGGTAAAAATTTCAGGGCAAAATATTAAAACCGAGCTGATATATTGCGAGTTGAAGTCAAAATTTTATTAATTGTGAAAACTCAAAATTTCGTTACTTTCCTCGTTTATTTATATTCGAATTGAAAAAATATTTATTACATCTCATGTAGAATGTTGTATCAAACATTTTGGTACCAGATTTGCACGGTCGCTTATGAGTTAGGAGTATCTCGCTAAATAACGCACTTTTCGAGAGTGAGCCGCTCGCCTATGAAGGGAAGTTGAAATTTTTATCATGTTATATATTAACAAACAATGAATGATAACCGCTGGATGCACTAGGACGATATTTTGATTGGGCTATGACTTGTGCAAGTAAGTCGATGTTTTTATGTCATATCAATACTGAGCGATAACCGCTCTATGCACTAATTTTATATCGTAATTCATCAATAAATAATTTGATAAAAATGTATTTTGAAAACGTGATTTCCAATAAAAAATCTCAACAAAATACAAGTTAAAAATTGAAAAAATTGAAAAAAAAATTTTTTAAATCAGCTGCTTATGAACAGCTGCAAGATGCGAAACATTTTTATGAATTAATTAAAGAAAATTAAATTATTAAAAAAAAAAATATGAAAATTCATAAATCAAATAAGTAAAAAATAAAAAAGGTAAAAAACTAAAAACAAATTAGAAACTAGAAAATCAAAAAAAAAAAAATTAAGATAAAAAAAACTAGAAATATAAAATCAAACAAGTAAAAATTTAAAAAACAAAGAACACAATTCAAACAAGTAAAATTCGAAAAAAACTAAAAATAAAATAATCAAAAAAAAAAAAAAAGTCAGAAAATACCAGCACAAGTATCGATGTTTCACATCTGGTGCAAATTTATAAATATCAAGCTACAAATGCATAAAAATGGATAACATCGTCGTCAGAAATTGGACAAATGAAAAATGTATAATTTGGTGATATATTTACCATATAGAACACATGTCTGACAAATATGAAGAACCTTATTCGCAGTCGGACAAGAAACATGGTTTTGAAAATTGCTTTATTAATATCAATTTTTGATTTTTCACAACAGCTTAAGATTTATTAACAACTGTAACCCGATCGAAAAAGGTTGTTTCTCACACAAATTTAAAATGTTTGGTCTTGTTTTTCGTTAAATATATTCAGGCAAATTTTAAGTAAAACTCGAAATAAACATTAATTGGCTTTAATTAAAAAAAATTGTTTTCAATTTTTGGGAATATTAGAAAGTTTGACAAGGATATCAAGTAAATAAACAATACAATATTTTAAGTACTAATATTTTTATATTATTGAGCAATTCCAGAATTTAGTTTTAAATTTTTTGACTAAAAACGGAAAAATTTTTTTTCGTTGGACGCATCCTTTGAACATTGGGTATTGTTCTTGAAGGTCCTTGGAAACTAAAAAAATGCGTGAACATGAAATTTAAAGATAGGTAATTCTTTTCTGGCTACTTTTGTGTTTTGGGATCCGCAAAGTCATGTTTTCGCGTAAATACGACAATTCACTCAATTTCTGAGTGGCTGAAAAAGTATCAAAACTCATTCCAGAAAAGTGACTGACTATTGCATTCGATAGGAAATTTTCTTAGCTTTCCGATGGTAATATCAGATTTTCCGATACATTGCTTATTCACTGAGAAAATCATCACCAAACATGCCGAGCTAAATATCTTGAAAAAATCAGTACGGAAAAATAGCTTTTTAACACTACGTGCGCGAAACACGGGTTTTCTAACCTTAAAGCGTCAGAAAACCCTAGTTTCTCGCAAGCAGAGTGAAAAAATATCGTTTGCAACAAGTGCGCGAGGAAGTTAACTCACCCAGGAGTCTTTGCACCCTCGCTACGCTCGGGTGAAAACAACTCCTGGATGAGTCAACTGCTTCGCGCACTTGTTGCAAAATATACTATTTTATGATTTCTTTTTGATTTTTTCTTATGAAAATTAAATATTTCGGAAAATCTGATACTACCATCGTAAAGCCGAGGAAGTTTCCGATCGAAAGCCTATCTTCATTTATTTTTTCCGTCGAATTACAATGATATACAAGCGAATTTCTTTTACTGTGTTTGCTGTTTTCTGTTCCCGAGCTGTTTTAATCGCTGTCGCAAAGTTTTCAGCGTTGTGCGGGTCGCTACAATCAAAATTCGCTCATAATTCGACGGAAAAAATAAATAAAGATATGTTTTCGATAGGAAATTTCCTCAGCTTTCTCATGGTGCAGTTAGATTTTCCGATAAATTTCATTTTCACAAGGAAAAATCAAAAATAAGCCATAAAAAGCACTTTTTCCGTACTGATTTTTTCGAGATATTTAGCTCGGCATGTTCGGTGGTGAATTTCTCAATGAATATGCAATGTATCGAAAAATCTGATATCGCCATCGGAAAGCTGAGAAAATTTCCTATCGAATGGAATAGTCAGACACTTTTCTGAAATGAGTTTTGATATTTTTTCAGCCACTTAGAAATTGAGTGAATTGTCGTATTTACGCGAAAACATGACTTTTCGGGCCCTAAAACACAAAAGTAGCCAGAAAAAAATTACCTATTTTTAAATTTCATGTTCACGCATTTTTTTAGCTTCCTAGGACCTTCAAGAACAATACCCAATGTTCAAAGTATGCGTCCAACGAAAAAAAATTTTTCCGTTTTTAGTCGAAAAATTCGAAACTAAATTCCGGAATTGCTCTATTATTGGTATAAAGATCTTGCTAAAAATCAAAATTTTTAAAAAATTGAAATTTTATTTTTTTCGTTTTAATTTTCTTCGTCACTATTACTATAACTCGAATCTTCATCACTCGAAAGTTCATCGATTTCATTATTTTCTTCATCGAGGTCACTATCGGTATTGTCACGTGGGCATACATCGTGCTCCACTAGTGACTCGTCGCACCTCGAGTAGTAGTCCAGTTTCCGCAACCACGAGCACAGCTGCATTGTTCTCTCTCTTCTGCATATTGTCATTGCAAGTCTTGTGTCAAATTCATTTATCCCCTCTCCATCTTCACCTCACGTAACAGTATCTAAAATATTGATACCTTTTAATTTCAATTAATTTAATATGTTTCATTTGACAGTCTAAATGTATTATTACCAATCAGATTTTAATTTAAAAATATATTATCGTACGTTCGACTTTGAGGACCATCGAACCAATGATGGTGATATTTTTGATTAATTAATGTCCAACCACAATTTTCGGGCTTCAAGTTAGTTGGGCATCAGTAAGCATTACACCACACATTGCTAAAATAAATAGTCCTTTTAATTTGTTGTATCAGTTCTTACTGTGATGCTGGCATGCTAGAAGCATCAAGACCCTGAAGTTGACTCATCAGTATGGCTCATTAGGATGTCCCTTATTTCCAAACTCTTTTAAACCCCGCTTCCAACCCTTGGATGAACTTGTTTAACCAAAAAACTGAAAAAACCTTCGTCGGATCTCCGAAAAACAACTTTTAAAGCTACCCAAAACGATAAAAACAACTTTTTCTTAGAATAATTGATATTAATATAGTGGCAAAAGTATGGAAACCCTTAGAAGTATCGCAAAGTAGGCTTGAAAAAAATTCAAAAGCCCCATATCCAACGTATTTTTTGACGAGGAGTCCAATGGAGACCTTGAATTAGACCTTGAACATAACCTCGAAGCTACAGCGACCGAAAAATCGATTTTTTAAATGAGAACCCTCATTTTTTATTGCAAATTTAAGAGAGCGGAAGATTTTACGTTAGAAAATGTACTCTTGTATTCTTTTTTCAAGGTCATTTTTTGAGGTACAGTACTCAAAATAAAAAAAAAACCTCGATTTTAGCTTAAATTTTATGAAAAGAAACAAAAACCAAAAATTACAATTTTTTTAAGCCTTTTTTGAATTCCTTGTCAAATTTCAATACAATTTGACCGTTTCAAGTTTTTGATTGAAGCCTCTTAGCTCAATCTAGAGCAGCAAACTAGTTTCATTATTCCTTTAGGGGACACACCTGTGTTTATGTCTAGAAATGCAAAAACATGAAAATTAAGGATTACTATTAAAATTTTTTGTTTCTGATGTAAAAATATGTTTTTACAAGTCCTTTTACAACAAAAAATATGTCTGTAGTTCCTTTTATAATTAAAATTCATCCAGGATTCATATATATTGACTTGTGATTTTTAAGTCCTTGACCGCATGATTTTGAATGCAACAGTTATTCAATTATATTCCTTTAGGTCTCAAAAGTTTTGTAATTAAATTCTTTGTAATTAATTTCTTGTAATTAAAATCTTTCAACAGAAAAAATCAAAAATATTTTCTGTTGTTTTGATCGGATTGAAAAACATAACCTAGATTAATAAAAAATTCTGAATACATTTCCGAAAACATCAAGGGATAAACTAGGTTTTTATCTTTTCATTGATGCTCTATATTGAGCTATAGGAGGCCTTAATAAATAAAATGAGAATATCAAAATTTTTTAAATTCTGACAAGGCATTAAAAAAAAAATTATAAAAATTGTTCACTAGAAGCTCTGGCTTCTAGGACCTTCTTACTTAAGGACGTTTGGAACGCAACCGAGTTCAAAGTAGCAACTATCAAGAAACAGCTGAGTACAGAAACAGCAAGGTAGATACTTGATTTGACTAGGTAGGTCGGTGGTATCATAGGCTTAAAGCCAATACATATGCCATCACGCGTATTTTTGTCGGCTGCTAACCTCTCGAGTTAGATTGTATGTAGAACAAACGAGAAATTTTTTTATTTTTATAAAATTACTTTGAAATATGCTCATGAATATACAATATAACTGATACCATTTGAAAGGTAATGATTTCATCTTTCATTATGCGAAATTTGGTCCCGATCTCCTATTTTCACCTAAAGTTACACTTAAAATTGTGTGAGAAATCTGCGCTTTCTTATGATTTCCATGTTAAAAAGTGTAATTTTGAAATTAAATTATACAAAAATTCGATCGACAATCGATGCTAAAATTTCGGGAGAGCATTAAGAGTGTTATTAACTATCAAATTCCGAAGTATCTACATCGTGGCCCAACTTGATCTAAAGGTCCCCAACGTCTTTAACCCATTAAGTCCGGGACGGACACTTTTTCGATACTTTTTGGAGGCGTTATATTTTTGTTGAAAATGGGGTCTGAAAAATTTGCGAGTAAGCATACTCTACGCAAAATTTAATGTACTTTTCAAATCCGGTGTCAGATTTTCGATATAATCAACCGGTCAAAAGTAATGAATGGTTTTATCCAAAGAAACGTGGTTTTGAACAAAAAAAAATTTTTTTTTTCAAATTTTCACATGGAAATCGTTGAAGTCCTGGCGTCTCGGGTGCAAATTAAGCGTCCATGGACCCTAAACTAAAAGTTATCATGGTTTAGATTAGAGAAAATGAAGTTTAAGTAAACAAAATGACAGTTGGAACACCAAAATTTGTTTAAAAACTTCTCGAATTTTTAACTCGAAAAAGAAGGGCTTAAGGAAAAAATATTACTGAAAAAAAAAGTTCTTAGAATTGATCCAAGAATACGCTAGATTTTTTTCAGATTTTTTGGAATTTTTTTTTGATTTTTCAAAATTTTCAATTTTCAAAAATTGAAAAAATTTTTCAAAAAAATCTGAAAATTTCTAGCCTATTCGTTGATCAATTCTAAGAACTTTTTTATCAATAAAATTTTTTCCTTAAGTCCTTCTTTTTCGAGATAAAAATTCCGAAAGGTTTTCAATATTTTTTGGTGTTCCAACCGCCATTTTGTGTGCTTAAATTACATGTTTTCATAGATGAAGACAAAGTAAATAAAAATTTGTTTTTTATCAGAATCTTATTCTTTGAACTTTTATGAGCTATTCGTAAATTTTTTTACAAAAGCAAAAGGATTGAAAAAAAAGGTTTTATTCTTTATAGAATATCTTGAATATCTTCATCACAAATTATTTTCTCAGAAAGTAATTTTTGCAATGGCCCCTCGAAATTCAAAACGTGCAAAATTATCACGCTCTGCTAATGTTGAGATTGAAGATAGAGAAGATGGGAAGTATGATGCTATTTTTATTCCAGACATGAATGATTCAGGAGAATCTGACGTAGAATCAGATGTAGAATCTGAAACAAACGCTTCATCTTCAAATAATTTTGATCGGGCATTAACGATATCTTATCGTCGAGTTCCGGATAGCTATACTAACCACCAAAAGCATCTGGAACCTGACCATAAGTATGAGTGGACTGGTAAAGAAAAAAAATATAGAGAATGCCTTAAAAATGAAATTTTACTTTCTGATCATACAAAAGATATGATTCGAAATTTATCTGAAGTAGAGTTGTTTGAACTTTTTTTTTCCAAGGAAATCAAGAGCTATATCATTGAATGCACAAATATAAATGGTTAGAAACTGACTGAAAACGATTTAGATATTTTTATAGGTATATTAGTACTATCAACTTTCAATGAAAGGAAATCGCAAAAAGATTATTGGTCCAAAAATCCAATTCTCTCATGTCCAGCTGTTTCTTCAGCCATGTCTCGCGATAAATTTTTAAAAATAAAATCTTAATTGAAGATGAATAAATTAGAAGATAAATTTGGTTTTTTTTTACCGCCTTAGCTGTAGATGAAATGATGGTAAAGTTTCACGGTCGTACAAATTTACAACAGTTCATGAAAAATAAACCTGAACGATGGGGAATCAAAAAATGGGAAATAGCTAGTCCTGAAGGATATTTGTTTGACTGTGACATATATTGTGGTAAGGGATCAAACATTTTTTCTTCCAAGAAAAAACCTGTACTCACAAAATGTTCTTTAGGAAGCCGCGTAGTTCTTTCGATGACTCAAGACTTACTATTATCAGTTGTACCTAGAAAATTGGATCGATACCACTCATATTTTGATAACTTTTTCACTAATCCTGATTTATTAATTCATTTGGAAACACGTGCATTGAAGGGTACAGTACGAGTGAATAGAGTAAATGCAGTAAATAATCTAGGTAAAAACGCCGAAAGAGGTGCTCATATTGTACAGCACGAAAAAAATAGTGGACTAAATTTCATTACTGCCATGGATTCTAAAGCTTTATCTGTGCTTTCAACGGCAGCATGGGAGTTACTCCTTTCTCTGATATGGATAGGTTTTCATTTGATGAAATGAAAGATATTGCAGTACCATTTCCACACGCATTTAAAATGTTCAACACGTTTATGGGTGGAGTTGATTTACATGATTCGCACTGTAGCAATTTGATGCCATGCATAAGAGCAAAACGATGGACGTGGCCCATCTTTATAAGACTCATTCAATCTTCAATGGCAAATGCAACTGTCCTTCGAAATTACGTACATGAAACAAGAGGTTCCAAAGAACTCGCTATGAAAATTGCCGAGCATTATCTTTTGAAAGCAACAGTTAGACAAAAACACAATGAAGGGATTGCCGATTTGAAAAAAAATTGTGAAAACTACAGCAAATGTTCTGTAAGAACACAAAAAATATGTAAAGGCTTCAATGTTCATGTATGTTCTGCATGTTTTAAAATTTTGCATCAATAAATGTAAAAAGGTGATGCGGTAGATAAAAAGAAAATTGAAAACAAAATTTATAAAAAATTGAAGAAAAGATAAAAAAACTTTCGGAAATTTTATTTCGAAAAAGAAGGACTTAAGGAAAAAATTTTACTTATCAAAAAGTTCTTAGAATCGGTCCAAAAATACGCTAGAATTTTTTCAGATTTTTTTGAAAAATTTTTTCAATTTTTGAAAATTGAAAATTTTGAAAAATCAAAAAAAAATTCCAAAAAATCTGAAAAAACTCTAGCGTAAAATTTTTTCCTTAAGCCCTTCTTTTTCGAGTTAAAAATTCGAGAAGTTTTTAAACAAATTTTGGTGTTCCAACCGCCATTTTGTTTACTTAAACTTTATTTTCTCCAATCTAAACCATGATAACTTTTAGTTTAGGGTCCATGGACGCTTAATTTGCATCCGAGACCCCAGGACTTCAACGATTTCCATGTGAAAATTTGAAAAGAAAAAAAATTTTTTTCTTCAAAACCACGTTTTTTCGGATAAAACCATCCATAACTTTTGACTGGTTGGTTATATCGAAAATCTGACACCGGATTTGAAAAGTACATTAAATTTTGCGTAGAGTATGCTTACTCGCAATTTTTTCAGACCCCATTTTCAACAAAAATATAACGCCTCAAAAAAGTATCGAAAAAGTGTCCGTCCCGGACTTAATGGGTTAAAAACAGCGTTTTTTAGCTTTAGATGCTATCGCCTTCAATCGAAAAGTCTGAATTAATTCAAAGTACTATATTTCGATGAAAAAAATAAGAAAAAATTCTTTTCATCATTTTTAGGCTCCTTATCGCCCTAAAAAATTATGTTTGTTGAAAAAAGGGTTTTTGGCTTCAAAAGTTGCATAAGGTAATCAGAAAAAATATAGTCACGAGTTTTGCAGATTAACTTATTATATATTTTGTTTTTACTTATTGTATTGTATATTCGATAATATTCAAAATAATCTTTACAAAATAAATAATCTGAAACAAATGTAAATGCTTACTAATTTCGTCTTTTATTTTCATTATTTAATGTTGGAATCATCAAATCCAAATTCATGCTGCAAACATCCAGGTTTTAAAGGTAATGTTCTTTTTATATATCTCATTATAAAATTATGATGTACAATTTATGGTATACATTGTGACGCGCGTAGGTATGTCTGTGTATGTGTGAGAGAATACCAGCGTACCTCAGTACGCGATATCCTGGACGGTTTTGGAGCAGGCCGAGGAACTGGTCACCTGAATACTAAGCGTGAGCCAAGAGTCACATGTGATGTGCGAGGATGAGGAAATCGTTTCCTGTAGCGAGAGAAAATGCTTCACGTGCGATTAGCTGCAAAAAGTAAAATTATTGGTTTGGATACCTTGTGTAGTTATTAAAGTGTGTGACACGTTCTATGCACAACTTGGACCGTATTAAATTGGAATAGTTAGAACCGTTGAAAGTGGCAACGAATTTGAAAGTCAACCCAAGCGACACCGGGTGGCCAGCATTGATCCGAGCGTACTGTTATATACTCCGTAGTCGGAATTCTAACAAGAAACCTTTTATTTATTTGTTGTCACTTGTTGCGTAGGGGTAGGGTAAAAGGAAGTATAATGTCAAAGAGATATAATAATAAACTTACAGTTTTTCATTGGAATCGCCGATTATGGTGGTGTTGCACACACGAACACAGTACAATTGATTTACACAGTTATTCTTATGAAGCTACTAAAATTATATGCATACAATGTATTTACAAATATAAACGATATTTTATAAACTTTGATTGAGTTGAGTGATTACAAGTATCGACACGTAGTGTGCGATTTCGTAGATATGAAGGAGCTGCTATTTATTTGATTAGTTATATTTTTCTACAATAAATTTGAAAAATAAAATTAGTTACATATTTTGAACCAATGTATCAATTGCTGCGCACTGTATGTACCTATTACTGCACATATTTATAAGGTATTTTATACAAGTGTCCACGCGGCCCAATTAAACGAAATCACTCATTTTCTAACTCTCGTAAAAAGTATCGAAATGCACCTAGAAGAAAAAGGTAACAGATCATTTTGATGGGAAATTACCTAAGCTAAAAAGTTCATTTATAAGATTTTTTTAAATAGTCCCAATCGAAAGCTGAGGAAATTTCCGATCGATATGCAAGTTTTCATAGTGTGAAAATGATTATTACTTACAAGAAGAGCTTTTCAGGTTTGGGTCATGGATTTGCTCCAAAAATTTTTTGCTGTCTTCTGGTACTCAATACTGAAGCTCCCCATGCTTAGTTTAATCCAATAGGCCTTAAAGCCCATTTTAGAGGATTTTTCACATTTTAAAAAAATCGTTGTTATTTTCTATATCGATATAGAAGTACTTAAACAAAAAAATGCAACAATCAAAAGTTTCAAAATTTTTCAAAGAATCTGCTTGAATTTTTTCAGAATTTTTGGGACCATCTACCACTCTCTTTAAGGAGTCCTAAAATCTATTTAAAGAGCATCAAATTTGGGCCTTTCGAATTAAGTGATAGATGGTCCCAAAAATTCTGAAAAAGTTCAAGCAGATTCTTTGAAAAATTTTGAAACTTTTGATTGTTGCATTTTTTCGTTTCAGTACTTCTATTTCGATATAGAAAATAACAAAGATTTTTTTATAATGTGGAAAATCCTCTACAAAATGGGCTCTAAGGCCCATTGGATCAAACTAAGCACAGGGAGCTTCAGTATTGGGTACCAGCAGACCGCAAAAAAATTTTAGAGCAAATCCATGACCCGCACCTGAAAAGCTCTCCTTGTTAGTAATCATCGAAAATTCAGTGCGCAGTAATAGACACATCCCTTCGCAGTAATAGGTGCATGGGTTTTTTTCCAGTTTATTATTTTCTAAATACTTTTGTATTCTAAACCCTTAAAGAAATGTTTTCTATGCATTAATGAAGCTCTCATCTGTTATGAAAATGATTACCGGTGTCCAAATTATTTTTTTTACGTTAAATTTCCTTCAGAAGCAAAGATCCGAAAATTGCGCAGTAATACCTCCTTTTACCCCATAAGTCGCTGCACAGTCACGGACGTCGAGCAGTGCTACTTGCCGCAGCAGCCGAATTATTTGATACATACGGGGGCTAGTTGAAAAACTCTCTCTCTGGGAAAAGGTGGGAAAATCCGGCACGACTTATGGAATCGTTCGTTACTTGCTTTGCCAGAAATAAACGGGTGGCGCTACTCGATGTATACGTAAGAAGGGCGGTATAGTTCCTCGCTGATGTCATTGAAGTATACCATGAAAATCTTTGGTGGAATATGACCCTGTTATTTCTCTCCGAGTAGCCATGATGTTTGATGAAGAACAATTTTACTACTACTTATGGAGACACAAATTCACCATGATAACAAACCACCAACCTATGATACATTTCCATAAGACTTAAAAACGCGACGAGGCGCAAGTTCGACCTAATTTTACTTCCAACTTTGCCCACCAGGGGCGCGCTCAACGCTCGCGTCGATCGTATCTCGTGATACTAGCCTAATCGGCCGAATCAATATGGCCGCTGCGCACGCGATCTATGCGACGATGTCGAGTGCACGTGTATCGACACGACGTGGCACTCGCACGCTGATCCCGGCGACGCGTTTCGTATTCTGCCACGGGCGATCTGCCCTGATGCGACCAGCCCGGATGTCGAACGTACACACGCACACCAATACTTTGCTTGCTGCGTATCTCTGCTGCGATACTCGTCAGCCAAGCTCGAACTCATACACACACGCATACGCCCGCGACTCGGCAGTCGCGTTGACCAATAATCTCGAAAATAATCATAAAAATTAACCCCAAATCTTCGGCGCCTCGACGTTGAATCGGCTCCGTTTCTCAGCTACAAATCGGCCCTCGTCCGGGCGTCAATGATCACGTGCGAAGACGAAATACGCCATTATACTGACGATTAGAAAATATCCTGCACTTGTGCACTGGCTTGCACAGGCTCGGCTCGGCCAACATGCCTCACGGGCGAATTACTACGCGAGCACGCGCAACACCAACAAGCCCTACTAGGTGAAATTTGCCTCACAGGCGACGAACTACGCGAGCACGCTCAACACAACAAGCCCTCCTGGGCGACAACACGCACGTTTCACATCAGCCTTTTACTTGCCGTCTTCTACGAGCACAAACTGACTTGCTTTTCTCACTCGTACCTCTGGCGATAACCTCGAAACTCTCTGTGCAAAAAAAAATATAAAAAAAAATAAAATATAAAAAAGATGGCTGCTGTGCGAATCACACACATGTCGACTTGCTGCGTACTCGCACTAATCTGCCGTGATCTATTGCGCGTCGGCACGTCTGCTCGCGTGCAGATGTCTGTTTCTCTCGAACGCATACGCCGTCGCACGTGTCGAAGTGTCGTTGCTCGCTGCTGCCGCTGCTGCTGCTGCTGTTGTCGACCTGCAAATCGTGAAAACATACACGCACACATGTGCTTGCACGAGATATACGAAAATTCGCGGTGCGATGCCTACGTGCTTTGTGCATCATCACATACTTAATGACAGTTTAACCCATTAACGACCAAAATGCTTGATTTTTTTGTTGGTTTTCGCACCAATTTTTTTCGTAGTTTTAGGCCACCAAAAAGTTTCGCATGGACCTATTTCGTGTTGTTATCCGGTAATTACTACCATATATACCCGCGAGAGGTCACATCCGTAAACCTCACTATACACTGGTATACGTTCAGTTAGTTGGTTGCGAACCTACACAGTAGCAACATCTTATACAATAAAGCTCTTACACAATATACATGTATAGTGGTCGCCTCATTCAATTCCTACAACATCATTTCGATGTAAAATTGAATGCCCTTTCAGAAACTTAGCTAAAAATTGTGATTTTTTGCGTAATAAAGAAGGTATGGCTACTTATACGAAAAAAAACGTAAAAATTTTTGCAAAAAATCAAGTTTTTGATTTTTTTTCGCCATGTTACCGTTAAGGAATTACGATATAAATATAATCAGCGGTGATCACGACTGTTAAAGTATCTCAGGGAATTTTCATGGAATTTTCGAACCAATACTTCAAACAAAAAATAACTTTTGTTCATATAAAACATAACTCATTTTTACTCGAAAACTATTGAATTTAGAGAAAAAGTGCACAAAACCAAAGTTTGAAAAGTGATTCGAAAATTCCATAAAAATTTTCTGAGATACTTTGATAGTCGTGATCACCTCTGATCATATTTATATCGTGATTCCTTAACGATAACATGGCGAAAAAAAATCGAAAACTTTTATGCAAAAATTTTTACGTTTTTTTTTTATTTAAGTAGCCATACCTTTTTTATTACACAAAAAATCAAAATTTTGAGCTCAGTTTCTCAAAGAACATTAAATTTTACATCGAAATAGGTCCTTGCGAAACTTTTTGGAGGCCTAAAACTACAACAAAAATCGCTGCGAAAACCAACAAAAAAATAAAGCATTTTGGTCGTTAATGGGTTAAATGTCAAAGGGGTATATGACTCTGGCTCGAATGTCTCTCTTATTAATGCAAAGTTGATAAAAATAAAAAATAAAGATAATGAGGAAAAAAGAGCTCAGCTTAAATGGATCGATCGTATGCATGTCCTCGGGATCAGTAAAATTAAATATGAAAATATGACAAGGTATCATTCGTACACATGAAACTTGTACATAAGCATTTCTGTACACAAGTAAAATGTGTCCAGTATTTGTACACATAATCGAACTTTTTTTTATGAACTCAAAAAATTAAAAAATATAATCGTAATCGTAATTTTTTAATTTAAAAAAAAGGTTGGTTTATGTGTACTAATATTGGACACATTTTACTTGTGTACAAAATTGCCAGTGTATAAGTTACATGTGTACGAATGATACCTTGCCAAAAACATTGGATGTAGAACATGAAATAAGTGCTTCCGTGGTAGATAGTAACGATTTTGAAGATAATTTTATGATTGGATTAGATATGATTCATGTTTTTAAATTAAATCATAATTACGATTTCACGATAACTATGGATTGTTCAGGATCTGAAAAAAATATTAAATTGAATGAAGAAATTAGAGAAAAATATAAAAAATGTGATCAATTAGAATCAAAACTTATAAACTTTAATGAATTTATTAAAGAAGAGGATTTTCAAATTTTAGTATATGATTTAAATCAAGACGAAAAGTTTATTATTGAAAACCTACTCAAAAAATATAAGCCACTGTTTGCTAATGACAAATATGATATTGGAACAGTGCAGGATTATGAAGCCAGAATCGAATTGATTGTGGATAAATATTGCAATAAAAGGCCATACAGATGTAACATTGAGGATAAACAGAGGAGATTGAAAAGCAAGTGTCGGAACTACTGAGGAGAGGATTAATTGAGGAATCATATTGCCCGTTTGCTGCCCCAGTTACTCTAGCATATAAAATAGGAAAATAAAAGTTCACGTCTGTGTATAGACTTCAGAGATTTGAACAAAATTGTTGTACCCGAGGCCCAACCTTTCGCGTTAATAGAAGATATGGTTGTAAAAACGAGAAATTGTCAATATTTTTCCAAATTAGACATAAACTGTGCATTTTGGTCTATTCCTTTGCAAGTAGAAAATCGAAGAAAAACAGGTTTTGTCACTCAAGAGGGTCATTTTCAATGGACGTGTCTTCCGTTTGGTCTTCGGACTGCACCAACAATTTTTCAATGAATGAATCACTTGACTAGATTGCTGGAAACTATGGGTAAGGAAGGTTTTTGACTAAAATTTTCGAAGTGTAGCTTTGCTCAAGATTCGGTAACATATTTAGGACACATAATAAAGAATAATTCGGTCTCTCCATTGAAAGACAATTTAATTTCTATAAGAAATTTTCCAATACCGAAAACACCAAAGCAGGTCCGATAATTTTTGGGAAAAATTAATTTTTATAATAGATATGTGCTAAACATTGCGGTCAGATCCCTTGCATAATCTATTAAGAAAAAACCAAAAATTTGGATGGACGGAAAAATGTCAAATAGTTTATGAAAAGATGAAAAATGTTCATTGCTCGCAACCGATATTGGCTATTTACGATACAAATTTGCCTATACATATCTACACGGATGCAAGCATACGAGGTATAGGTGCAATACTCAAACAACCGCAGAAAAGTGAAGCAGAAAGTTGAAGAGAAACCAGTAGCATATTTTTCCCGAAAATTGAACGAGACTCAAAAGAAAAAGAAATCTATATATTTAGAGTGTTTAGCTATTAAAAAAGCCATAAGTTATTGGCACCACTGATTGTTTCGAAGGCCATTTTAAATTTCTTCGGATCACAAGCCTTTGGAAAAAATGAATATCAAAGTAAGAACAGATGAAGAACTTGGAGAGATTTGGGATACTATCTCTCCCAATATGATTTCCGAGTAATTTATAATGCGGGTAAGAACAATACAAAAGCAGATTGTTTAAGCCAGAATCCTGTATTGGAACCTCAAGAGGAGTCTGAAGAAATACTGCGAGTTGTCAATTTTATACAATTGCAAGAAATCATAATAGACCAGGAGAAAAACTTAAACTTGCAAAGTAATAAAAGAAAATTTATTCCGAAAAAACGGTTTATTTTATTAAAAAGTAAGAAATGAAGACAAGATTGTATCTTTGTGTTACAGAGAAACAATTTGTTTTTATAATTTCCCTAAATAACCAGATATTATATATAGGTCGAAATAATATTTTTTTACAACCAAAAACTTGAAACGGTCAAAATTTATTAAAATTTGACAAGGAATTCAAAAAAATATTTTAAAATTTTTTTACTGGAACCATCGGGTTGTATGAACCTTTTTTGTTAAAAATAGCATTTTTTGGCTCTAACAGTTATCACCTTCAATAAAAAAATCTGAAAAAATTTTAAGTTATGTATTATGATCAAAAAAACAAGAAAAAAATTTTTCCATATTTTTCAAGGCTCCGCATCGTCCAGAAAAAATTATTTTCGTTAAAAAAAGCGGTTTTTTGCTTCAAAAGGTGTGTCAGATCATCTGAAAAAATTTGAAAAAAATTGAGGTTATGTTTTTCAATGCGATAAAAAACTGAAAAAATTTTCGAGTACTATATCGGCTCATATTGCCGTATCTTGATTTTTAGAATTTTTAATGATTTCATCCAAAGACCTGAAGCACTCAAAAAATCTGAAAAAATTCAAGGTTGGTTGGTTTGTTAAAATATATTTTTATGAATTTTTTTATAACTTCAGGCTTTGAGAATAAATATAGATCGAAAATAGACGTTTATACTGGAAGTGGGGGGTAGGAGGGGGAAGGGGATCTAAAATTTTGGTTTTGAGACCTTTTTACCATGTACAATAAAATACCAAAAGCACGTCAAGATCGGTGACATACGTAGGCACGGTCTTGTAAATAAGTATTATTTTGACCCATATATATTATGATTAGATTCAAGTCAATACCAAGTTACCAGTAGTATTTTAGAGCAACACTAAAATTTACTGAAAAAAATTGATTGTTCGAACGTGTACCAGAACCCAGGTAATTTTTTTATTGAAATCTAACACACACCACCGTAAAGTACTCTTTCCAACGACTAATTTAAAAAAAAGAGCACTCTACTATTTTCGAACACTCTGTAGGTCGTTTTGAAGATACCATTTAAAGGACGTAAATCCCTCGTTTAGCTGAAATCAACACGATTTTTTTTTTGCATTTTGCGTACACAAATCGTACCTTCAAAACGACCTACAGGGCGTTAAAAAAATCGTAGAGGGCTTTATTTTTCTATTCATCGTGTGTGTGTGTGTGTGTGTGTGTGTTTTTTTCTACTCTGGTCAAGACCGCGTAATGCCGTCCATCCGCTCCAGTTTGTCCTCCAAGGTCCCAGTCGCGAATTCCGCGGGAGGCGGGAGCGTGGCATCCTTTTCTTTGCAATGCAAAAGGGGCGTCGATAATTTTCCTCGTAATCGCCTTGACAATTGTGCAAGGAGACGTTCACGGCGATGGGTGCGGGCCACGCTCCATCAAGCTCGGCACGCTGGACCCCTCGACCGACGTCTGTCCCTGCGGGCTCCGCAGCCCGTCGTTCACGGCTGTTGTCATGCCGCGAGTTGCACGCGCCTTCTGTGTTCGCACCACGGTGCAAGGCAAGCACTCAAACTAGCGCGCGGAGCTCACTCCGAAACTCGGTACGCGGAAAAACACTGAGCAGAGTAAAAAAGCACCACTACAGCCGTGCACGCACAGCTACAAAACTGCAGACACATGTACCCACGCGGCGCGTCAAGCTGCGCACTTGGCACACACACAGACACTTCGGCACTACGTATAACCGCACTAGAAATTAAGAAGAAGCAGGAGCACGAGCAACACACGTCCTGCCTGTCTTCTGGTCCGAGCGCGAATCCGTCTGTGTGTGTGTGTGTTTTTTTTTTACTCCACTCCATTCTGACACTCACCGGTATCCGCCGTTAGGCATTGCTTCGGTGAGGCCGGGGTTAGTTGAGCATTTCTGCTACTTCTTTTAGTCGTTGTTTTACATACATCCCCCATCCGTCGCATAGTGATATGCGACGATTAGGGGTTCAGGGACTCATCTTTATCTACTTGGTGAACCTCCGATCCTGCACGCTGCCATGGTCGATTGTCGTATCCCCTTTTTCAGAGCCGTCTGCGCGGTCACACATTGCTGGCATCTCCTCCTGAGTTGGACTTCTTCTTTAAAACTCGCTGTCTAGTGCCATCTTGTGAGTGTGGTTCTCGTTTCCGACTTCATCATGGGAGTGTTGTGCTCCATCTATTGCCAGCCTTGTGAGTCTCGGGCTCCTACAGCTCGCACAGTGATCGGGGTTTTTTTACCGCTTCGGAGGCTGATGACATAGCCCGGGTCTTCTTTTTTGAGTGGTACCCGCTCCACCTCGGGCTCGGGCTCGACCTCACCGAGCGAAAAATCACGAATGAAATCCCCGCTCGCCCCGCGGAGCCCTCATCCAGCGTCATTCCCGCCTTCCGGAGCCGTCTTTGTTGGTGCTCTCCCTTGTGTTGATGTTTTTCTTCTTGGTACGTTCGTCAGATCTCGCCGGAAGCTAAACTTGTAGCCGTCCTTGTGATAGAGGTCCGGGTCTCACCCACGACACCGTCCCGCTATTCCGCCTCTTTGCGAGCACCTCTCGCTTTTTCTGGCTTTCCTCCATGATGAGTGGAAACTCCGTCGGTCAGCGCCAGCACTAGAAGTTCTGATATCGGGCTCCATCCCTTGGGATTACACCTTGGAGCCGAGGGGTCGGTGCTCTTCCTTGTGTTGGCGCTTTTCCTCCTGAATGATGGACTCCGTTGTGCAACATCAGCACTAGGAGTTCTGGCTTTCGGGCTCCATCTTGCGGGAATTCTTCTCAACTTGGGCCGCAGGGTGATTGGAGGATATTTCACCACCCTCCAGGAGGCTGCCTACAGCGTAGTGTGTGTGTGTGTGTGTGTGTGTGTGTGTGTGTGTGTGTGTGTGTGTGTGTGTGTGTGTGTGTGTGTGTGTGTGTGTGTGTGTGTGTGTGTGTGTGTGTGTGTGTGTGTGTGTGTGTGTGTGTGTGTGTGTGTGTGTGTGTGTGTGTGTGTGTGTGTGTGTGTGTGTGTGTGTGTGTGTGTGTGTGTGTGTGTGTGTGTGTGTGTGTGTGTGTGTGTGTGTGTGTGTGTGTGTGTGTGTGTGTGTGTGTGTGTGTGTGTGTGTGTGTGTGTGTGTGTGTGTGTGTGTGTGTGTGTGTGTGTGTGTGTGTGTGTGTGTGTGTGTGTGTGATGGTCGTGATCGTTTGGTAGTTAGGACACTAGACAGTGAATCAAAATTCAAAAATACGAATTTTCACGTTAATAACCGATGCCTTTTATTAATATTATTTTTTATGAAGAAGCTTTTTGCCAATAAATTGGCAGCGGTTTTTTTAATAGCTTTGAATGACAACATATGGCTGATAAATTTAATGAAATTTTTATTAATATACAAATCAGGACAGTCTTGTTCAATAACAATCTGTCAATACCATCAACCAAACAGCGCAATTCAATAATTGAGGAATATCATGAGACATCTGCAGCGGGCCACAGAAAAATCAATAAAGCCATTAAACGGCTGGCAAATAACTTTTACTAACAAAACATAAGGCCAAAAATAGACACTTATATAAAAAAACATACGGACTTTCAGACTAATAAGCTCATGCATATCTGTCATTTTCAAACTTTTTCAAAAAATATTTGAAAATAATAATATTTGCAAAAATATTTGAAAAAAATCTAGAAAAATTATGTTATTGAATAACATGGAAAAAGACTTTTTCTAATGTTTTAGCCCGAAAAATATTTTTTGGAGGTTACTAGAGACAAATGAGCGTTGAAAAACGTGATTTTTTTGCTGTTTTTTTTCGATTTTTGAAAAGTTCTACAAGAGAGAATTTTGAATCGTCAGAGACGTGATTGGAATCTTGCTAAAAATTTTCAACTTTTCTAGTTTTCCAATAGCTAAGGTTCACTCGGAGAAACACCAATTTTTTCTAAATTCCGGGTTATTCGTTCATGTGTAAATAAGCTCAAAAATGACGTGAGTTTCGACCAAAATATGGCACCCTAGCTCCATATAACAGCATTTGAAATATTCAATTTTTTCCTATTTTTTTTGATTTTATCCATCTAATGCTCACATGCTTTTTATTGTGGGGATATTCACAAAATACTGAAATATGTTCCAAATATTACTAATGATTAAAAGAATCACATCTTAAATTTTGGTGGTGTCAAAAATTTTTCTAGATTTTTTTTGTTCATTTGCCGCTCGCTCGAAAATGAACTTTGCCGAATTTGCGAAAAAGAAAGATCGAAAAGATGTATTTTTTTGAATGAAATTGTGCTCCTAGGTCAAAAATGACCATGGCATTCGATTTTGAAGACAAAAGTACGTAAGAAAGTATATTGTTAAGATTATTTTTACACTCTGAACAGAGTTTGAAATAAATCGAATAGTAGCCCGATTTTGCTTCTTTTTTGAAGCACGTTTTTGAACTTCAAAAATCCATCGACACCATCTAAAATTATTTGTTTGAATTCTAGTTTAATGGAAAATTTATCTTAAACCTCAAACTTTCGAATTCCGATGGATCCCCCGAGGTACGAAAAATTTTTGAAAAAGTGGACCACCCTAATGTGACGTAGCTCCAGCATACGAGGGAGATACATTGTGCAACGTATGCGACCGTTCGCGCCTGGTAAGATGGCAACGATGCCAGCTGAGCACGCATGTGTAAGCGAGTACTCGCCGAGCGGAGAGAGGAGAAGTGAATCGACGCACTCGCGTTTCCCCTCGCGTCGACAGATTCACGTTTAAAGGACCACCTTGCAGGTCCCCACGCAGACTGCACGAGAGACGCGGCCGCAGCGACGCAATGAGAGAGCGGTCCAGCGACCCCCATCCAGCCTCCTGGGAGACAATGAGCGCGGAGAGAGAATCTTCGATCTCTCTCTTTCTTATCAGATAATAGACACGCGCGGCCAATTTCCGAAAATGAGTGAGAATTTTGCCGGCGCGACGATGCGAGAGAGCGCATTTCGAGCGCTCGAACTAGGCCTATTTAAAGCGCTGCACTGGGCTAATTGAGCCAGTTTTTGATAATTGAATAATACTTAACCACAGTAATTATTCATTATCAAATTTCCTTAGCCATTCACCTCTTGGTGGCTAAGAATACTTAATAACCTATCCTAAACGATAATTCACCGCTGCCACTGACCCAGTGTCCGAGTGTGTGAATCGTGCGTCAAGGCCTTATACACCGTTCGACTGTGGGAACATACCCCCGGGTATTCGATCCCAGTTACACAGGTCAAAGGGTATAGGACTAGCGCGGATGAATCTTATTAAAAAATAAGAACATCCTTCCTTTCCTTCCTCTCATCAAATCATAAGTCGCGAGTTATAGTGTTTCTTTTCGCATCCTCTTTTTGGTTTTTGTGCGCGTATTGTAGGTTTTGGTTCACCTTCAACGTATCTACAACTAACCAGCAACTCCAACGTACGTGTGGTGTGAGGGACAGCCCAGCAGAGCCAAGCAGCAGTAGCAGAGCCCAGCAGCAGCAGCACGCAGTTTATACAAAATTAAATATCGGTAACGATCATATTGTTAACCCGGGTTAGTCGAAATTATTCCGTGGTCGCAAAGTCGATTCACACTGTACGCCGTTTGCTCAAACTCTGCGTGTGTAAAAAAGACGACGTGTCTAATTAATATTCTTGATTGTACTTTAGTTTATTGTATAATTGAAAGTCAATTTTACAATCATATTCTCTTAATAAATAAAAGAAAATATCTAATTAATATTTCTGACATTGAATAAAAATACAACAAATTTATAATACAAATTCGTCCCAGAAGACTCGAACTCAATTCTGTACGCACCTATCAAATTCTTAGACTCATTTTCAGGCGCGTCAGAGGTCAAATCAGAGACCTACCGTGGCTCGAATTATAGCAACGGCGGTAAGTCTAGTAAATTGCCGAGTAGTATCTCGAGCAAATTTCACATTGGTAAAACGTAGAGACGGGCATGTAACAATTGCTCGCGAGGCAATTGAAGCAGTACTTCTCATTTACGCGCGCGCGTCGTGTGATCATACCCCTCTCACTCGCTCACCGAGTACGCATACTAGGGTTATGCACTCACTCGCACGCGCTGAAGAGCCAACAACGTTGCAATTGATGCCCGTGACAGGAGCCGCGTGATCTTTAAGAGCTGTTATGGTGTCGTTTATACTTTTGCAAACACTAAAAAGTGCATTTCTGCAGTCGTCAGTGAATTTGTTGTATAACATGTTCGAATAATAGGCGCAAGTGATACGATTGAAGCAATCGCAGAGTTCATTTATAGCTTTTTGTAGCTTCTTCTGTGACTCAGTTTTGGTGGAGTCAAGCATGCTCAGTAGAGTAACGTGATGAGTGCTAACAGTTGCTGATAAATTTTTAACGTCCTTGCGGGACATAATCTCTGGAGTCGGCAACTCGCGATTATCCTCGTCCCCTGATTCTCTCTGCGAGCGCTTGGCTCGACTCACAATATCATTTACGTTCCAGCTGTACGATGATATAAATAAACAGACATAGGCCATTTCTAAACACTGCCGAGACCTCAGCAAAACAATGAGCCAAGGCAAAGATATCCAACTCAATTAAAAGAAAACTGTTTTTTCCCTATTTTTTGGTCCGCCGATACACTAGACACTTGTATCCTCGGCTAAAGGCCCGGTGCACTGAGGTCTTGTTAGGTGCAGTTAAGAAAAAATTTTCACTTTCATGAAAAGTAGTGAAGTGGAGCTGAGTATCAGAGAAAACTTTACACCCGGTGTTTACTTTCTCGTAGGTCAGGTCTCGCCTACAGATATTGCATATTATTTACATGTAAAAATTATGAAAATATGGTTAAGGCTTATAAAAACCGTGAAAATAATGAAATCTTTTTTTAAAACCATATAATTATATATTATGACCAGTTGAAACCAATGAAATTATTAGTTTAGACCTAGAAAGTGAAATGAAAAAGTTATATTAGAAAAACCGATAAATAGCCGAAAAATTGAATAAAAATGGATTAAGTAACTATTCAGGAGGTCAAAAATTAATTTTTTCAATATGTCAAAAAAAAAAAATTAATAAATACAGAAGTATACGAAGAAAGTTTAAGCAAATTGTTTATTATTGATAACACGAATGATATTTATGTTATTAAAAATGAGCTTAAAATACACGTCTTTTTTGAAAGAGCAGAGAAAATAACAACAGTAAAAATGAATTAAATTTTTATTTCTTTATTAGATTTTATTAGATTCAGCAGGTCCCTGACGGAAATTTTTCTCATGAGAAAGTTTTATAAAGTTTAAAAAAATATTAAAAAGTCTTACATATGTTCGGATCTTGTACACCTGATGAACGATTTTAAAGAGTTAAAATAAGAGGTTCTAAAAATACATGAAACCGTGTGGAAATTCAATTTTTTAGCAAAACTGTTAAGGTTATGTAAAATTTTTTTTTCTATATTTCCAGTTGAAAATAATTGCATGGATATCCACGTGGAAATCTATGAGGATTAGTAATCCACGTGGATCGTACAAGGATTCCACGTGGATCATACGGAGTTTCCACGTGGATCGATCATGGTCTAAAAAAATGCAATCGCCGCGAATTTTCCACTGATCCACGTTTTTTACAATCCTCCTGGATTTTGGATATGTTCGTGAACACTTGCTCAAAATATCCACGAGGTTTCGTCGGTGAATCACCGCAGATTTCCCACTGATTCATGTTGATTTTTTTTAAATCCTTGTGGATTTTGGCTTCGTTCGTGAGCACTTGCTCAAAATATCCGCGAGGTTTCGTCGCGAAAATTCTCAATTAAAAAACAAAATTACCTGACGATTTTTTTTCACTCAAAATCCACGAGGATTAATGCGGAAAGCCGCGTAGATTGAACGATAATCAACGAGGATTTCCGCGTAAATCCACGAGGCTAACGTACGTGGACTCTGTATATGATCCATGTTCGATCCACGTGGAATCAATGTCCGATCCTCGAGGAATCCCTGTATGAAATCAGCGAGGATAATCCACGGACCGAGGACCGAGCCTTGCGGAACGCCAGCCGTGATGCTGCAGGACTCTGGGCCATCATTAGTGTCATATTCCAACACTTTGGCTTGGAAGTAGCTGTAGATGATCCTCTGCAGGTACTCAGGCGTGCGGATTCACTCGAGCGCGGCGAGGATGTTGTTCCATCGCGCCGAGTTGAACGCGTTCCGAACATCGAGGGTGACGACGGCGCAGGACTTGCAGCTGCCTCTTGCGTCTCCAATCGCTTCAAGGGCCGCAGCGGTAACGGACTCAATGGCGCCGATGGTCGACCTTCCTCTCCGGAATCCGTGCTGGTGGTCTGAGAGGCCGTCCGGGGCCTCCATGTACACCTCCAGGCGTCTGCATATGATCCTCTCAAGGATCTTTCCTGCCGTGTCGAGCATACACAGCGGGCGGTAGGATGAAGGAGCATCAGGCGGCTTGCCCGACTTCGGCAGCAGTACCAGCCTTTGCCTCTTCCATGGGCTCAGGAAGACACCACCGCTCAGGCACGCCGAGTACACCAGCAGGAAGGCATCCAAGTACAGGGCGACGGCAAGCTTGAGGGCCCCATTTGGCACACCATCTGGTCCGGGGGCTGCTCCATCTCGAAGCTTGCCGCAGGCTCCTCGAAGCTCCTCAAGGGTGACGCCAGGGACAACGACTCCAACCGGTCCTGCAGGAGGCCGGATTAGCGCCTCAGTCACCGTCGTGAACAGAGCTGCGACCGTCCGTCGCACCAGTGATGGCTCTCGCGGAGATGTCGCCCTGGGGCCCCTCAGACGCGCCATGACCGTTCCGTATGGCCGGCCCCACACGTCCCGGTCGACCTCGTCGCAGAGGGTACTCCAGCAGAGGCACTTGCTGTCCTCGATTGTAGCTCGCAGTCGGCCTCTCGCGATGGCAAAATCGGCGTGACGAGCGCCCTCCATGGCCCATCCCCGCGCTCTTAGAGCAAGTCTTAAGGCTCGCAGACACTGCCAGCGGAGAGAGGCGATCTCCTCCGTCCACCAGTAGACGGGCTCATGACGGTGGCGGTGTCGCCCCCCCCTCCCCCCACCGGACATCGACGTGCTGCAGGCTCTGGTGATGGTGGTGATGAGGGCAGCCGCCATGTCCTCCGAGTGCTCAGGCGTCGCGTGCGAGATCCTCACACCGAACAGCCGCTCGGAGAAGGTCTCCTCATCAAGCGTGCGGGCGCTCCATCTGCATCTTGGGCCCGCCACGGTCCTGAGAGGTCTGAGCACGCTCAGATTGAAGGTGATGGCTTGGTGGTCGCTGTTGGTGAAGACTTCCCTCTCCACACGCCTCCCCACCACTCTGGGAATGAGCGAGTCACTGGCAAAGGAGAGGTCGATGATGGAGCTGCCTTGAGGACCAGTGAATGTTGGCGTGTGTCCGGTGTTCAGCAAAACGATGTCTAGAGCAGAGAGCGCCGCGAAAAGAATGACGCCACGAGGTTCCGTCTCACTGCTGCCCCACTCCGTCGACCGGGCATTGAAATCGCCTGCTACGATGAGGGGCCTCTTGCCCTGGGCCTCCTTCACTACGTTGGCCAGCAGAGCAGAAAATTCTGCAGTGGAGAGCCTCGGAGGGGCGTATACACTAAAAATGTACACGTCGCTGACTCGGGCCCACGTGAAGAAGGGACCGCGGACCCAGATGGCAGCTTGCTTGTTTGAGTCGGCTATCCACGTGTAGTGTGGACCAGGGTCTTTGTATTGGTCACACACGATGGCCACGTTGATGTCGAGCTCTCGCACCGTCTGGCTCAAGAGGTTTTGGGCTGACCTGCAGTGATTGAGGTTAAGTTGTAAAATCCTCATCGTCGGCTGCTAAGAAACTTCTTGGCCATAGGACAGCTAGGGCTGATAGTGGCCGCCGACATCTGGACCGTGGCAGGTCTTGGATCGGTGTCCGTCCTGGTCACATCGATGGCAGAGCTTCGAACGGTCGGGACCTACATAGCGTGCAGTGACGTGGTCGAACTCCCAACAATGGAAGCACCGTGAGGCCTCAGCGCACTCGCGCACACAGCAGCTGACCCAACCAACTCTCAGAAGACCAAGCCTGATCGCCTTGGCCAGGAGCTCGTCGGGTAGGTCGATGACTGCGGTCTGCGTGCTGGCGTACGCCTTCCACAGGGATCGCATGACGTCTGAGTCCAGGTTGGCCACGCCTATCTGGTGACAGAGTGCCGCGCAGATCTCCTCCCTGGTGGCGTACTCATCGAGGTCCCTGATCTCGAGCGCGGTCTTATGGCTAAGGGCGCTAGCAGTGGCGGCGTCTCCCAGGACGCCATCGAGCTCCATGCTTAAGGTAGACGCATTTTGCACGCCCTTCCTCAGCTGCAGCACCATGGCGCCGGATGCGCTACTTCTGATGCTTTGTACAGCCTTGCCTACTGTCTCCTGGATTGCCGACTCCACGTACAGCCTCCGTAGGATGTCGGCATACGTCGTTGTCCCGGCAGCCTTGATGACTATGGCGTCAGGCCTCAGGCGGACTCTACGCTGCCGCGGCCTTGGGGGCTGTGGGCCACGTTCGACTCCCTCAGCCTGGTGAGCGTCACGGAGCCGGCCACGTCGACCTTTCACGACCGTGAAGGTCTCCTCGTTGCGAACGGCGTTGTTGTTGCCGTTGACGACCTGTTAGTGCGGATGAGGTCCAGTGGCACGCTTCTCCGCGGTGATGCTGCGGGTCGCTTCTTCCTCTTCGAGGACGGAGTGGAGGCAACCATCACGGCCTCCCGGGTGAGGCAGGAGGAGAATCTCTGCAGCTGTATCGCAGGTTTTCTCTTCTCCTTGACGTAGACAGCGAGGCCCTGCATGAAGCCCTCCAGCCTGTCCAACTTCTCACCCATGCTTCCGGTGGAGAACTCCTGCAGGGACGGAATCAAGGCGTCCTTGACCATTTGAGGAGCCTCCACTATCCTTTTGGTGATGGCCGACACTGGGAGCGGCGGCACCACCGTTGCCGAAGACGACGGCTGCGAGGAGCGCAGCCACGTCGACATCGGGGTGTTTTGCAGCGGGTCATTGCTCTTGGAGAGCGCCTGGAGGTCCACCAGCCCGACCGACATGGCCGTCATGCTTGTCGCCGCAGGCTGGGCGGGGATCGTGTGAGCATTACTGGTCAGTCTATCGGCGATCGACTGCCACACACTAGCGCACGCCACACACCGATAGGCCGAACGTCGGAAAAATCGCCTCAGCTGTCGCTGGCCAGCGATCAGGTAAAAAGGCGATTTTCGGCTATTCGGCTGCACTGGAACTGCTGGGAGCACTCACAGGCTGGTGCGGCACCACACTGCACGCGTATGGTGTAGCGGTTTACACCAAAAAACACAGAACTCTGACACTAACAATACAACTGGCAAGAGACACAGCTACGCACGTTTGTAGCAGAACGCTTCCGAAATCGGAATCCTTGATTGTATCTGTAGTCATACAGTCGTGAGTGCCGAACCACCTCATTGTTTAAACACGAACAATAAAGCTCGTGCGAGTGCATTCGAGCTTTCACCAGCCTTCTACCCGTCGGACAAGCAGCAGCTAAGCCGCCGCTACCACCAGCCAAGCAGCAGCCAAGCGACACCCTAGCAGCAGCCTAGCCGCAGCGACCAGACGACCGACAGGCCATCAGCCTCAAAGATCAACTGTCATCTGCCGAAGTGTCTTGTAAGCTCTGTTTCAATAGTATCAAGTTCTTACAATTGTAATAAAGTCTTGTGTGTGGAACTCACTCGAGCATTGTACCTTTATTTCATGTCCCTCCCCCTTTCTCAGTCAGCAACAGTAACAATATTCATTATAAATAATAAAGTTATTACCTGATGCAAAAAGGTATATAACACGCTTTTTAGCCAATGTTTTGAGCTATTTATTGGTTTTTTCTATGTAACTTTTTCGTTTGACTTTCTTTGTCAAACTAATGATTTCATTGGATTGAGCAAAATACATCAGATTACATGTATTAAAAAGAAATTCCATATTTTTATAACTTTTTCATGTAAAATACATTTAAAACTTAAACTGCGCTGCAGGGCGGGAAAGATTGGTCCAAACGGCCTGATTCAATTTTTTACATAATTTTTAAGGTGTTAGGAAGTGATTTCCACCCGGCGCTAATGAAAAAAAATTTTTAATTAAGTCCAGGCTAATATAGAGTCACTCGACCAGTGATTGAAAGGTTTAAAAAAATTCTGTATTCAAGCAGCTCGGATGCATGTTTTTAGTGAATTTTAGGTAATGGAACCAATAGTTTGTCAAAGTTCATACCTTTCTCTACCTATTAGAATTTTTACAGAATTTTCAATTGAGTTTTTCATTTATAAATGTTCATGAAAATGAAAAAAAAAGCGCTTTACCAGTGAATGAAACATTCGATCCAGAGAATGAAAGCCGCGAAACCAGTAAATCAATGTACAAATATAAGTATACGTTGATTTAATAATCAATATAGACTGTAATATATCACCTTTTTTATTGAATAAGAAACTAAAAGATAAATTTATCATCCAAACTAACCTTTTCATTGACATATTGCCATGATTAAAATAAAGGCACCTGTGTTAAATGATATATTTAAGGTATTTTAAGGTTATGTTATGATTTTTCATACTGTAGGACAAGTTTTGGTGATTTTTCAGACAGCGCCGACGGAAAAAAAATCGTTCAAGAAAAAGTAAAAGTAGAAACTAAAACCATCATATTTAATTGTAAAATGAAATAAAATGTAAAAAAAAAAGTAAAATTACTAGCGATTTCGGACAGCCAATTCATTAAAAAAGGCAGCATGAAATTACATTTTTTTACACTTTTTTACACTTTTTTAAATTTTCTTCAATATGCTATCCGCGTGTGATCGCATCGACCGCAGCAAGTGATTTTCGTGAAAAAAAGGTATTAAATTTTATGAATAAATTAAGACAAATTATGATGGATATGTATATAAACCAAATTCAGTCATCCCAGTACTCCCCAGTACATCTATGGTGATGTTATAAGGCTTTCTGCTGCATTAGAGCGAGTTTTTTTTTTTACGAAAATCACTTGCTACAGTCAATTCTATCACATGCGGGCTTGATTGGAATTTGAAACTCATGAGTAAAAATTGTAACATTTAAAATTATTATTACAAAATTTTATGTTTTCTTACACTTTTTTACTTTTTCCATGTAACTTTGATGAGCTTGAATCCCTAGGGTTTTCATCTCTCTAATTATAGGTAAAAAATGTAATAAACTGTAATAAAAAGTAAAAAAATGTAGAAAAACGTATCACATGTCCGAAATCGTAAGTAATATTTTTTTACACTTTTTTACTTTTTATTACAGTTTAGAACATTATTATGCACTTTATTTAAAAAAAAATTTCCGCTAGGGATCTTTTTTAAAAATCTGTTTCATTTGAGTAGAGATGAACCATTTTACAAACATTTTGAGACCTCATAGATGAGGATTGGTTCAAAACTATAATCAAAATATGCTTATATTAGTACTTTCATTTACTGGGCAAGTGCAAACTATTCGCCACACCAGTAAATGAAAGTTGAAAAAGAGTGACATTTTCTAATTAAAACTTTATTTTTCACTGGAAATGCCATTGTTTAACATATAAATGACAGTTTTGAATGTAACTAGTCCGTTATAAAAGGTTTCGAGCTGCTCATTCTTTTACGGTGGATCTTCCAAATTTTAACGATCTTCAGCGATTATGTACAAAATGACCGTATTTTACGGCTCAGCGAACGATGCGTTCGTAAATTAATTCCTATCGTTAAACTATATTGATTCTAGACCTGATAACCATTCGAATAGTTAGCAATAATACCCAAGAATAGCATAAAAATTCGTCGTTCATGAATAATGTCGTTATCAATTAATAATTTTTATTTTAAAAAGTGTTTTCATTCACTGGTATGCTTTCAATCACTGGATAGGTGACTCTACATAAATACACGCTTGCTGAGACTATTATACAAAAAGATCACATAATTTTCAATGAAATATTGTTCGAAAAGATTTTTAAGATTCGATGATTTTTAGTGCCGAATTCTCTATTTTATATTATGTATGAACAATATTATTACGATTATAGCATATGACAGTTTTATCGCATGTTATCTTTGTTTTGCAGACCATGGCAGCAACTAAACGAAACACAATACTTTCATCTGTTGCCCGCACAACATTAAATGACGAAGAGTTGGTAAGTTAATTATATTTGACGAAATATGTGTAATAGACGATTGTTGATAAAGTGTCGTCAGGTTTTTTGAATAATTTTAAAAAATGTCCAATTCAGTCCCCCTTAAATTATTATTTTTTAATTAACTGCTCTATTTTCAATTCTCTTTTGTAATTTCTATTTTTGAAGATATTATCGGCCATATCTGACCGCTTTACGTGCTAATCCCCTATTTCTATTTAACCTTTTATCATTCTCGATCAATTAGCCTTTCATCTGACAATGATTTCTAATTTTCCCTATTTTCTTCAATCTCTCTTTCAATCATACCTTAAGTTTTTATATTTATAACTTAAAATTTAAAAAGTCCTATGAGGCATGGGTCACAATTTTTTAAACGGGCCTATTATATTATTATATTAATATTATACCTGATTGAATAGGAGTATCAAAACGATGATTTCCTTATTCAATCTTAATTTAATTATTGTACATCGAACGAAAAATATGAGCTCGGACCGGAGTTGAACCGGTGACACTTCGCCTTTAGCCGGTGAGTGCTCTAACCAGCTGAGCTACTGAGATCTCTGTTCACATCATCGTTATTTGGTGTACAAGAGAGCGAACAATTATAGTTTTACTCCAATTTTGATCAATGGGTCACCACCTTTTGGGACCTGCCTGTCATCCACCGAGGGCTTAATTTTATATCACATTTTATTATAACGCGTTCGTCTATCAATTTATTTTTAATGATTAATTCGGTAGGAAACGCTGTGCCTTAACTTGATACCTGCCCGGCAAAGCGTAAATGGAGAATCATTTTTTATTTTAGACCGTGATTGCTAAATACGCTTGGTCTGTTTTATGAATAAAGTTGGGTTCAGTGATACAACAATCCCATGTTATATGCGGTAGTTAGATTTCGAAAAAGTACAACATATACAAAGAAAAATAATATTTCCTTTGTTATATATATTATTTTATAATATGTAACGATATTTGAAAGATGCAAAATAATTCATTAGAAGAATATCGACTTGTGTCGTGACGCTCTCTACGGCGCGGACGCGTAATTCCCGTGCCTGTGATACTGTCGTTTTACCGTCTTGCTTTTTCTCTAAACGTCTGTCGCTACATAATTATGTGTTGCAAGCGTGTATATGAGTAATTCTACAAATATCCTCCAATTTTCAGGGTCAAAAAAAAACAGGATTTTTTTAAAAATATTATGCAATCTGCTTGCTTTATCGCTACACCGAAAGAAAAATCGTAAGTATGGTCTGCGCGTGTACGTAACCCACGGCTACGATTACTTTTCGAACTCACAGATTCCGCTATGACGAAGTGTGAGATTACGAGAAGCGTAGCGAGATGCTACGTTCAATGTACACGTGCGGAGACTACGACGAGTCGTAGCCTCAGACTGCGTACGTCGGATCGTGAGGCTATGATCTGTGTGAGCGCGCGGCAATTCCGACTGGTTATAGCCTCAGACTACGAACGTCGGATCGTGAAGCTGCGCTCTGTGTATGCATGTTTTTTTTTTTTTTTTTATTATAGTGTATTAAGACCTCGTTCGAGGTATTTACACTTCCTTTATTTACGATAACATATAAACAATAATAGTTTAAGATTCTTACACAAAATATCGCCGTTGCTTACGAGTAAAAACACAGTGAAAAACGCTACGAAAAAAAACATACTAATAAAATGCCCCGAAAAAACACAGCTCATTGAATGCTGTGAAAAAAAACACACCTCATCGGAGCGCCACGAAAAAAAACACACCTCATTGAATGCCATGAAAAAAAACACAGCACATTGGATGCCGTGAAAAAAAACACAGCTCATTGGATGCCGCGAAAAAAAACACAGCTCATTGGATGCCGCGAAAAAAAACACAGCAGAATAAAAACGCAACAAATTTCGATTCGGTGTGTTTTTTTTTCGCGGCATCCAGTGAGCTGTGTTTTTTTTCGCGGCATCCAATGAGCTGTGTTTTTTTTCGCGGCATCCAATGTGCTGTGTTTTTTTTCATGGCATTCTATGAGGTGTGTTTTTTTTCGCAGCGCTCCGATGAGGTGTGTTTTTTTTCGCAGCGCTCCGATGAGGTGTGTTTTTTTTCGCAGCGCTCCGATGAGGTGTGTTTTTTTTCGCAGCGCTCCGATGAGGTGTGTTTTTTTTCGCAGCGCTCCGATGAGGTGTGTTTTTTTTCGCAGCGCTCCGATGAGGTGTGTTTTTTTTCGCAGCGTTCCGATGAGGTGTGTTTTTTTTCATGGTATCCAAAGAGGTGTGTTTTTTTTCACGGCGCTTCGATGATGTGTGTTTTTACTCGTAAGCAACGGCGATATAGAGTACAAAGTTTGTGATTAACATAGGATTGACGTAAGCAGTAAGCAAGCACGAGAACGAAGAATATAAAGTTAGACAAGAAGCACATGTGTTGATATTGGAACAATAATTGATATCACGTCGAGTTACGTGAATTTACAAAGGTTGATTATACATAATATACAATTGAAGGTTGATTATACAAAAATATACATAAGTTGACGTTGTAGATAAAGGAACTTGGTGTATGCATGTGACAAATATGATTGATCGTAGCGTTAGATAGAGGTTCTCCCTGTCAGGTAAACGGCTTCGAACAGCGTCGTGTAAATCATGGAGCTCTGTTCGAAGGATTCGAGACGGAGGCTCTTCTGGATGCTCTTCAACTTTTCTTTTTAATCTAGATATAACACACTTCTACTGTAGATATAATAAACTTCTATAATATAATACAATCATACCTA
Organism: Trichogramma pretiosum; assembly: GCF_000599845.2. Taxonomy (NCBI): domain Eukaryota; kingdom Metazoa; phylum Arthropoda; class Insecta; order Hymenoptera; family Trichogrammatidae; genus Trichogramma; species Trichogramma pretiosum. Next base: position 173,096 of record NW_019641654.1, read on the forward strand.
TTTTTTATCGTCTCAGCCTCGCAATCTTCTCGATCGGGAGGGTGCGTATGTGATGATAGTTCCGGACCTTGAAGTATCTCGACGTTGTCCGTTCCATGTACAGAAATCGTAATAGCTCGAGCTCTACACTCTCGACTTCGAAGCCTATTGCAGTCCCAATATGTCCTACCTTTCACAACTTTTGAACGCAAATAAACGAAGCCACGAATTATTAATTTAGTACCTAAATTGACGGGAGTATCTGCCGTTTTAGCAAATTTTTAGCGGTTATCGTTACCCGATGTCGAATACGCGTCAATTTATACTACTGAGTACGTTATAATAGTGATACATCATACGTTACAGTAGTGATGTAGGCACAATAAATAAACATAATCTGTGTTTACTAATTAGAGAAAATGTATGTTCGGGAAAATTTATATTCGGGAAAAATATATTCGTGAAAATGTATGTTCGGGTAAAACATATTCGGAAAAATGTATGATCGGGAAAGAGGTTTTCGGTAAAACTGATTCGGGAAATTTGCATTCGAGAAAATGGATTCGGGAAAATGACCGGCAACGCAATGCCGCATATATAAATGAAGCATAATAAATAAATAAAAATTCAATAAAGCATGTTACGTATATAGTGATAGTGCTATGCGTATTGCATTCAATCAAAAGTATATACAAATTCTTCAACTTACTTTCAAGGGTTTAAAACGAAGAATTAAATAATCTAATAAAACGAAACGATATTAATTCACACAAATATTGTAAAATATTTTTATTTTATGAAAAAGACAGCCTATTATTTTATATTTTACAGCTAGTGGTTCGATTTACATATCGTATGTTGTAGATACATGTAATTTGTTATTTTTCTTGGCATGAACGCAGGGTATCTTAAAATCGGAAAAAAAATTTGCTTCCACATATTTTTCAGATATAGGCTCACTAGCTATTATGTAAGCATGATAAAAATCATCGAACCTTATGGTTTTTAAATTTTGTACTATAAGGTACAATTTGTCCTCTAATTTTACAATATTACTGAGCTTGGAAAATTGTGCTATTTCGTCTTCTTCGTCGATGCCATTGAAAAAAATTGTTCCTATTTGGAAAACTTTATCATTTACTATAAGACTAGACGTTTAAGACGCGCTCCGCGCGTATCAATTTTTTTATTTGTGTTTTGAGGTTAGCAACTTTCAGGCGCGCTTCGCGCGCGTACATCTTTCAGTCAGTTTCGAAGAAGTTGCTATTATGACCGTAGATGTCACTTTATTACGTTTCGAATCGAGTCAAAAGTCAGTCGACCAATCAGAGGCCGAATAGATTGGCTTCACTTTTAGGTCCATCTCTTTTTTATAAGTTAGAAGATGGTTTTCATCTTCGATTTAATCTTGTTGATTGTCAACATATGTTTCTTTTTTGAAACCTAATGATAATTGCATTCTAGTACAAATTGACGTAGGAAGATTACGTCGTGAATTTATGTTAGTTATAATGTCCTTGAGTTCTGTGTCTTTCCTTTCGAAAGGCATGCCCCAAAAATGAATTACTGGCCCAATTTCAAGTAACAATCTTGGAATGTGAGTAGCAAAGTGGAACTTAGGCTTTAAATATTTAAATAGCTTGATATATAACTCATGGTGCTTCTTAATGTAGTTTTTGAGTAGATACGTTTCTGGTTCAACTACTCTTGGCGATGTAACGATTCCGATTATTTTTCGCAAAATAATGTACAGTTCCCAATATTTATTATTATCTGGTATTAAGTCTCCTATCATAAGACCCAAATAGCCAGCAAGACAAAGCATTTGTGATGCCGATTGTTTTATTTTTATTTTTGTGTGTGTACCTAATATTGATACATGAACTTTAACAGCTACTTCAATACTTATTGGCCAAGGTTTGTTCGAGTTTTCAATACCACAGTAGTCAAACTTTTCTATTCTCTCGTTTACTTTAGAAAGAGGAATTTTTTTTCAAAAAATATTAAAACCGTCAGGATTTTTGATATTAATTGACTCAGAAGTCCCTCGCAAAATTCTGATTTATAGCAATGTGAAAATTGTCTATTTCATTGATTACACACTTTTCTTTTATTCCTCCTGTTTTATTACGTAAATCTTTCTCATAATTTAACTCATTTCGTAAAAGTTCCGGAATTTCTTCGGTAAGGTATCGAACCTCCTCTCCTGTAGCTCTGCACGATCTACACCAATAACCTTTCGGTGAATTAAAACCTTAATTGAAACCACAGCTACTATTTAAGTTTAAATTATCACCTGTCATGAGAACACATGCAAAAAATACTTTGTGAACTTTACCATTAATCTGAAGAATTAAGCCTTTTCTTGACAAAGTATTCAAATCTTTAATTTCGGCTGAAAAAACTATGTTGCCGAAACATTCTCTGTACTTGGTGTAAAAAACCGATGACACAAGAATGTTCTTCAATCTCGATACTGAATTGAAGGAAAGAAAAGGCATAGACATATAAATTCCACCTAATTTTTGTTCTCCAGCATGAGATCCAAGACCGTTGCCTGGCTCAAAGTCATTCAACAAGAGGTTATGTCACGTTTGGTTGATTTAAATTTTCATATTTTTTCTTCCACAAACTTCCTTGCATAATATTTCATATTACTTTTGTTTCCTTTTTCAACGTTTCCATATAAGCCATGCTTTTTTCAAAAACTCCTGGCAATTCCAAAAAAACTTTCAACGAATTCTCTAAGGGAATATGTGCAATTTTTTTCTCTTCAGTCAGTACTGATGAATCATCCATTGAACTTTGCTCACCGGCTTTAACATTCTCATGATCTTTCATAAAATTTTTTTTCGAATACATTTTAAATCTCTGATACTCTGATAGAAAGTTTTGAAGTGGACACCTATTTTCTGATAGGATTACACTCAAATTACCTATAAAATTATCATCAATTTTATAGGTACTATTCTGAACAATGTCCTTAACTTTGCTCTTTAATAGAGGAACATATACTTTGCTTATTCAGTTATTGAAAGTTCGAATAATTTGATCTATAACATTACGGGGTATCATTTCTAGATTATACAAAAATAAGGTCAATTTTATCGTTTCATTTAAAAACGTGCTTTCCTTTACATCTGCCTCTTTTATTCAAAAATCCATATCGTAAAAGATGAGAAATTTTACAAACAATTAAATATTAAAAAAAAATTAATAATGTGACGAAGCACACGCCCACGAACTTAAACGTCGCGCCTGACCGAGGGCAGCCCGTACACCGGCACCACGCGAGGAGATACTTCATCGCGAGTATGCACGAATGAATGATTTCGCGTATTTTTCCTCGCAGCCTAGGTTTCAGGCCAAGAAGAAGATGAGCGGAGCAGACCGAGAACGCAACATCGACGCCAAGACTAGCCGCATCTCGAGATCCTACAAGCCTATGCCGAGCAGAGGCACGCAGGCCGCACAAGAGCAGTAGCGGAGTCACGTGACTACTGCGCAATCTACTGCGCTGCAGACAAGGCCACGCGAGGCAGATTACCACGAGCCGAGCAAGAGTGTGCACGTGCGGAAACAAACCAGTGAAAAGTATTGTTCTTTTTTTGTTAAACAACGCAGAGTAGTTCGCGGTTGTGCCAGTTCGGTACAGAGAACTCGCCAACAAGGAAAAAGTCCGCCGGAGTGCGAGTGTCGTGCGAGAAGCACAGTGTGAACGCCAAGGTCGGCCGCAAGAAAGTGAGGCTAGTTTCTGCCTGGAGAAACGCGGTGCCGATCCGAACCCGATAGCCACCTAGGCCAAATAGAGAGATTCTGCCACGGTGATTGCAGACGACGAAGGCCATGACAGCAGAGGAGTTTGCCAAGGACATCGTCTACGGAAGAGCCGGCGTAGAGGTTAGCTTTAAGTTGTTTAGGTGGTTGGTCGCTTGGCTGTGTGCACGATTGCGTCATCTTGCTCGCGCGTGCATAGAGAGTGTGTGTGCATGTGAGTGTCACCGCAGCTGCGGCAAGCTCAGTGTGTGTGTGTGTGTGTGGATCAAACGGCACACTGCCGCGTTGCATTGTCTGAATAACACGCAGGTGTACGGCGCGGCGTAGACGCGGTCTCGTAAAGTTAGCCACGTGGCTATAGGTCGACGAGCAGAGCATTTTGTAGCGACGGCCATTTTGGCCAAGCAGTAGCAGAAAATCACGAACGTAAACTATTGTCGCGTAGCAAAGGTTCGGCCACGGAAGGCAAACAAGAACGCCACCAGCGCACCTGGTGGCCAATGTTGAAAGTTAAATAAAGTGACTAGGTTTTGAAATTGAATATCGCGAGTCATAATTAATTCACCATCGGGTTGTAAATTTCCCAGATTCCTGATTCAATAATTATCACAACTTTTCTTATGCTATAAACAAGCTATAAACTATTAACGTATAATCTAATTATGAGCTAGGTTATGAACTAGGTTATGAACTTATAGAAAAATTTTAATCAGGTGGCTTTTCTTTTTCTGGAATTGGCTGGAAACTTCCGAATTTTTGGTGGTTTTACAATATGTTTATCAAGTTTCGATACCAAAGTACTTATAGAATTATATACGCTAATCTTCGGAGTTTTATTGAAGAAGTAGTATTCAACAAACTGCTACACAAGAGTCGCAGCAACAGAAAAATCTTTTTTTAGGACAGTTGTTTATTTATATCAAGCTTCTACAGCTGAAAACCCTGATTTACTGCCTACAAATAACAATACAAAATGTCGTGGTTATTTTATATTTGGTGTAGATCACTTTAAAATCGTGTATTTTTTTGTAACATCGTCTTTATGCTTTTCTGTATCTGCAGGATCTACCTATATAATAAAAAACGGTATAAATCGGATTTTAAAACAGATATTAAGTATTGTCAACAAATTTTGTGAACATGTTGCACCTCATCTCATATTATATAATATAGAATAGAAAACATCGTAAAATGCATTTTTTTAATATGAATCCAAGCTTGGATCACACTGGAAGTTATTCTCAAGAAAAGAAAAAGGTGAAAACTTGAGATAAACAATTCGAGTAACGGTAATTTTTAGTTTTTCATACGAATATTGTGGGGTTGACACAAATATTAAAATTTCACGAGATTTACTCATATCTTAAGGGCTTATATATACCTTAAATTTTCAAAATATTAATTTTTTTTATTTGCTTGTTTTATAGGAAATTTCTCTTCTTTTTGATGCTTCAATCGGAAACTCGAAATTCAAATTGACTCAAAAAATACATTCGATTTTCTGAATAAATCCAATGTATAAATTTTTAACGAAATTCATTTTTCTCGGCAAATCGATTATTTGATGTTTCTGCCCATCTTTATATCCCATTTTAGGACATTCAAACTTTCCCTAACTAATTGATAATCATCCCATTGTCAGGCGTCTCAGTCCGGCGGCTGACTCCAGCGCCATCTCGTGCTCACCATAGAACACATAATTGTAAACACTGATTTTCATGTACTACATAGTAAACTCTACGTGATTTAGCAGAAGAGGATCTCAAGTTCAATAAAGCTGAAGTCATTGTGCGTTAGTATATTGTTTAGTTCTACAGTAAAAGTTGTTAAAAGGGGTCCAAGTGTAAAATTTATCAAAAAGTGAATACACAGTGAGATTATGTACAATTCTAAAAGTGTGTTCTCAAAGTGAAATCTCAATTAAAGTGCAATGAAGTTTTGTTGTTAAAAATAGCAAACAGTTCCAAGTGTGAAATTGATCAAAAAGTGAATACACAGTGAGATAGTGTACAATTCTTATGCAAAGATTATGTACAATACAATTTACTGTGTGTTCTCAAAGTAAATTCTCAAATAAAGTTCAACATTTTTCAAATAACATGTGTGATTGTTCTATTTTATTAGTTCTAATTCTAATCATAATAGTTATTTCATCAAGTCTTCTTTGAGTTGAGCCTATCTTTTGTTGTATATTGCCACATGAGTCAATCCGGCTTTGAAATATGATTTCAGTCTCAGTGGCATATATTTGTAATTTTATCAATTAGGCTTCTGAATATAATGAATACTACAGTCAATTATGGATTATGCGACATGGCTCTATAGTGACTTGGCAATATAGAACAAAATCAAAATTGAATGTTCTCTTAGTCTAGAATAATTATTAGGAGTGATAAAGTTTATTATAGTGATTCAATAAGAATATTTGCAAGATTTTCTTCAATCGCTTATTCTGGAGAGTTGTGTTTTTGCTAAAAATGGCCCTGTTCTCGTAAGATTCCAGAAGAACCGTTTGAACTTCAAGGTCCAGGTTGCAGGGACTCGTTCAGCACATGTTTGGGTATAGCCGCTACTACAGGGAGGATGTTTGGACCTCTGTAGGTCTTTCTGTAAGCCGACTACCACAAAAATTGTGAAAAAATGGATAAATAATTATTAAAAAAGTTGTTTTAATGAATAAAAATATAGTTAAATCTAATTAACAATCTTGCCTGTAGTAGCGGCTATAAAAATGGCTTTGACAAACAAAATAAAATGACCTTGGGGTCTCAAAATTAATTTTACCGCTTGGAATTCTACGGGCCAGGAGGGTATGATTAATTTTGGGAATTCTGACTTGCCTAGTACATCTAGGCTGTATTCAAGTTAATTTGGGGTATGTAAGGGTGATTTCTGGTTGAAAAAAGGGTTGAAAAAGAGGAGAATTTTTCCATTTCACCAGATTTAATTTTTACTTATATTTTCATGTATTTTAAAATTATGTGATTTTAAGGTATATATAAGCCCTTAATTATTATAATTTATGATTCCGGTGGGTATAAATCAATTAAATAATGTACACAAAACTTTTTCACTTGGCCAAAAACAATTATGTTTACTCACTGTGCTGTGTTGTATGTAAGATTTTGAAGCTTCATCAACCGTTGCCTTCTACTTAAGTCCTCCTTTGGCCCTGGATTTTCCTACTTGATGTACGCCAAGCAAATAAGGAATCAAAAGAAGATTCAAGTAATTTTGGGCTACTGTAAATTAAATTTTATCGTCAAGTTGTTGAGCACAAAACACAAATTTATACATGAAACTAAACAGCAGAACACACGCGCACACGCAACTTACAGCTGTTATTAACCGAACACTGCGGTGTATAGCTGGTATATATGTGTGTGTGTGTGTATTCATTCAGCGCCGCACTGTTTTTGGACTTGCGCGAGTCGAGTAAGTTGTGAAACTCATACCGTGCATCTCAAATTCAATTGGAATTTTACTCTACTCAAATGAATACTTAAATTTTGCAATTACTTACAAGGATAGGTCTCTTCTTTGTAATTGTTTAGAATTTCCTTGATCTAACTTTTGTTGTTAGCTTTTCCTTCAGCGATGGATATAATTTTATGCGAGCAATTACTAATTTTTGAATAAAGATCAGGCAAAGTTGGATCGTCACTATCGTATTCGTTGATCATCTGAAACAATATAAAAAAATGTATTTGCAAAATTTATAATTAATTTATGAATAAAATATGACAAAGTAAAGCAGGGATTTCTTAAAAAATGTAGTTTAAAGTATGCTCTGCGAAGAACGCTTTTCGTGGTATAGACAATTCCTTCAACTTTGACGGAATTCATCGTTAACCACTACTTTTGTTTTTATTTCTTTCAAACAACCTAAAACATTAAGTTTATAAAAAATGTGTTCTATCAATACTTACTTTTAGCAAAAATTAAATAAAAAAAGTACCTTCGATAATGTCAGGCTTAGTTTTGTATGTTACACAACGCGTTCCGTAAAACTTTCCCCATTTTGTTCGAAGAGATCTGTGCATGTTTGGTAAGATTACCTTAGCTTCTTTGCTCTCAGTGGAAGACGAATAATATCTAATTTGTCTTTCATCAGGACAAATTACACAAATTTCTTTTGCTAAAAATTCGAGCCTTTCTTGGTCGACTTTAAGTCTAAAAACGTGATTTGTTAGTATACACATGTCCCTCTACTATTTAAAATTTAAATAAAGAAATTTTAATTACGTACGAATAATGCGCGCTATTTTTGATAAATTCTTCTTGGATCAGCAGTTTCGCCATGAGGTACGGGTTGAATACATTTTACTTTACCCGAGAAACTGCAGAAATTTCTTCTTCTTCTTCTTCTTCTTCTTCTTCTCCTTCTTCTTTTTGATCATTAGCGCTATCTTGATTTTCTGCAACCGATCGATCTTCTTCTCTGGATTTTTGTGTTTGGTTGTTTTGGACGTATGCGAGCAACATCTCGCACCCATCAAAAGTTTTGAGCAAAACTTGATAAACGTAATTATTTTTTACGCTATAGAAATTTGTATCATTTATGAAAACGTGCAGGAAGCCTATAAAAAGGAAAGAATTCAATAAATCACCGATTATGATATAACTAAAAAGAGTAGAAAAATCGTGTTAATACTTACTTAATTTATTGGACACTTTAATTGTCGTGTTGTTTTGTATTAAATTATCCGTGTCAAGAGTAGCCATGGAATGCGTTTATTCTATGTAATGGTCTTGACTGGTGGTGCAACGGTTGTTTGATATGTCCATCAACGTTCCACGATCATTATTAAACGATCCAGCTTGTGCAGGTAATTTAGCGTTTGAGACATTATACACAAAATGCGGATTCTGCGGATAATTCGGAAAACCAACACCGGGCAAAAATCCATTGGAGAAATTGTTGTACATATTCTGAATGAAGTATGACGCACAACATATAATTATAATGCACATTAAACTAAACCTACTGACTACAATCGTGTAAGACAATCAAATAAGTGTACTTACGCTTATATTCTTAAAATAACACGTGCTTAGTCGATTGTGCCAACTGACGTTTGCATACACACTGTGTATTCACCTCACTGGCTATAGATTAGGGTGTACCCCTAATTACGATAATTAGCTAACGATATTTCTTTCGGTGTAGGAATTGATGAAGTCGCGCTCGGTCTCTTACCAACGTTTTGTCTGTCTCTTTCTCGCATTAGGCAGACAACCGCTCGCACTATTCGAAATCAATGATTTTGTTTAATTACTCATTAGTTAGTTCGTTAAGGGGTAATTTTTAACGTACCAATCGAAAGCTTGGAATTTTCTCTTTCAGAAAATATATTTTTATTAAGATGGTTGATCTTTTAAATTAGTTGTAAACAATAAAAAACCGCGTCCCATAAGAGCCCGTGTTAAAATCGCCATTTTTAAACTTGTTTATCTCGAAAGTTTGATCGTCAACCACATGTTTTTTTTGGAATCTTATTTTGAAGATCTAACAAATCGATTGATATAATTTTTATCCTGTTGGATGATCTTTTGTGTTATGTGTACAGTCTTCTTAAGGCGCAACTTAGAATTGCGAAGCGACAATATCTTAAGGAAAGCGGGCAAAGGAAGAGTTAGTGACTATCACTTACCCAGCGTCTTGCGCCTCTGGTTTGACCAGAGTCGGTCACTTTGGCTGACGCATACGGGAACTATGTCAGAGGTTTTGGCCTCAGAAATCGGAAGATTTGGTACAGTTACGTAGAGGACGGGCATACTGTCGCTAAATACGACATTCCTCCTGGATATAAATGACCAGATGCCTCGAAGAACTTCCAGCCATTTTAGCAACAAGCTGCTGGCTTTTCAGGCTGTAGCTGCGGATTTTTCCAGGCTACTTGTCGACCTCACCTATGGTGAAGATGTGTCGTTGGATTACTCGAGAGGAAGGGCCTAGCCGGGTAAGATGGTCAAAATTGTCCCCAACCAAATTTTTTTTTTTTTTTATAACTCCTTCATTTTTTTACAATCTGTCTGAGCGCGAGACATTTAGTAAAATTTATAAAAATAAAATAAAACAAATTAGCTCGTGTAAGTAACAATCCTTTGACAGTCACTAGTGTACAATGCATCTGATTTTAGTTACAGATGGTTTTAAAATACAGGTGTTTCTAGAGGTAGTTGTGTTTTTTTAGTCTTGAATCGCTAAAAGAAACTTCCCCAAGCTTTACCGCCAGCGGTTTAGGATGGATTGTAAGCCGCTCTTTGTATCTTCTTGAGAGTCTCTGAATTTCCTCGACAGTTGTTGAAATGTCCAGGTCTTTTCTGATGGATCCCCAACCAAATTAAAATAAAAAAATACCTACATATAGTACATGTGAAAATATACCTTTGGGTGAATTTTATGACCTCTAGGGCCTTACATAACCTCGAAAAAAAATGCAAATGTAATTTTCAGTTTTTTGAATATATTTCTTGCTATCTGCAGTTTTGAGGGTTCAATTTTTGGTCAAATTTAAGTATTTCAAAGGGCCACAACTTGATATATTTTTCAAAATTTTTGATGTGAAATTCAAATCTGTACATTTTTGAAATTTAAAAAAACAAATAGAAATTAGACGTTATCGTAAAGAATATCTTTTGTTAAAAATCATCTAAAAATTTTTTTAATCCTTTTTCGAAATTTTTTTTTTCACGTGTAACTTTCATCGAATATTTTTTGAAAACTTATCTTCTTATCGCTTATATCAGTGTAATTTCATAAACTTCATACGATTCCCTTTAATTTGATGTAAATAACACATAATCAATAGTGTCTCTAACTATTTTTAATTTGATTGTGAAAAGTGTCCGCTTTATCGTGGACATACAATAGTGCTATTTTTTTGCCGCGTATTGATGGCATGCCGTCGTTAGATGCTGGGTGGCGTGCTGCCACTGCTGCGTCTTGGCAGCGCTACTTCTCTCCTTCCTCACACTCATAGGTGAGGGAGACGCAAAAACTTGAATCCATATTCATATAATCTATGATTTAGGGAAGCGTGAGGTACAGTGATTGCTCCTTTTTCCTCGCTAGCCACTTTTCGTCGCGTGCATGGGTGTCAGTTGCAGTAAATTACGTTGCAGTATACATGAATTGATTTTGTATATTTTATCAAAAGATTAATAAAATAATAAATAACTTTAGAGTAAATATAATTTCATTATGAACAATTGTTTTTTATTAAAAACATTTTTTTATAAAAATTTTTATATTTTGCCAGGCTTTACTTCTCAAAATAAGTTTCTTATGAGAATGAAGAATTTATTCATGTGTTATTCCCTTAACGTTTTTCAGAAAATGCACGTCTACAAAAAAACTCTACAAGCTATGATATATCCTATTTCATCAACCACACCCCATAATTTTATAACATGGACAGCTACATCGCCAACTTATTGTTATGAATGTGAAGGATTACTTTGGGGAATAGCTCGACAAGGAGTTCGTTGCATTGAATGTGGAGTGAAATGTCATGAAAAATGCAAAGATCTACTCAATGCCGATTGCTTACAACGTAAGATATTTATTGAAAATGTCATTTTCAAATATTTTTCTTGTTTTTTTTTAGTCAAAATACAGTAATACGGTAAAAAAAATTCATAATGATTTTATGAGAAGAAATAAATTGGGAAAAAATTAGAAATCTATAAGAAAAGTGTTAGTTTTGCAAAATCTTTATTCAGAAAAGACGTAGAATAGTATATCTTTCAGAGTGCAGTTAAAAAAACAATTGTCTGCACCAGTTCAAAATAGTAAATTCTGATATCAGCGTCCCCATGGCCTCAGTGTCACGTCAGGAGACGGGAACTCTTGTAACCTTTTGGGTACAATGGTCTTATTTATTTTTTAGTACTAAGACGAATTTTCTGGTATAATCACATAATCTACAATATCATAAGTACTAATGAGAAATGAAGGTCACTTTCCGCGAGGCGAAATGGTTACCCATTGATCGCCTCGGGACAGTGATATCATTAGAAGTTTGATATCTTTAATTATATGCAATTATTTCGAAGGCAAAGTAAAAGAAAGCTAGAAACAAGCATTTTTAATTAAATTAGATACATTAGAATTTATGACTGACATTTCTTTTGGCTGGAGGCGTCGTGACACAGAGGCAATGGGCACAGAAACACAGGATACAGAGACAAGATCCGCACTGGTCGGAGTCACGCACAAGATTGATTGAAATTTCGGTACAATATCATTGATCTGTAATTTTATATTAGAAGCGGTTTCAGTGTCTTGACAAATTATGGAAACTCTGTTTGTATGAGACTCGCATCTTTGTCTCCACCTCGGTGTTGCGAGTCGCCTGAAACCTATCTATCGACACATATGTTCTTACTGGAATTTTGATCTTCCAGATAGTTCGATTTCTTCATTTAATAATACTGTGTATGTTATATTTTAGATTATAGAGGAAAAAAGAAGATTGATATAAACATCGGATATTAAACTAAACATTATTGTCTGTTATACACAAAAAGATTATTGTATTGTTAGCTAGCTATTTATTCTTTACTGCATCTTTGACGAATTTTAAGTGCGGAAAAAGCTCTGGGTTGTTTGTTTATTAGACTGACAATAAAAAAAATTTTTTCTTCTTAATTGACGGAACACCCCCTCAAAAGTTTCAAACACCCAAAAAAATGAGCTCTACCAAATTTCAGTCCATATGATTGAAAAAAACGCGTGCCCCAAGACGGGTGTTGATTAACATTAAATTAAATGGAAGGGGTTTCCATTTAACCACTTTATGCGTATAATCCGAGATTATTCTACCCCGTATGCGCATAATACGAGGTAACGACTTTTACATTTAATTTAATGTTAATCAACACCCGTCTTGTGGCACGGGTTTTTTTTTCAAACATATGGGCTGAAATCTGGTAGAGCTCATTTTTTGTGGGTTTGAAACTTTTGAGGGGGCGACCCGTCGATATAAAAAAAAATTTTTTTTATTGCTAGTCTATTGTTTATACGTAAAAATAAAATTATTTTTAAGGTTGCAATTATTGAAGTTACTAATACGTAAATAATATTACAAAAACTGTTGTTCAAAGTAAAATAAGAATCAATTCAAGTGCGAGTATTGGATCTTCGGCAGTTGCACCTGGAGTCATAAAGTTTATTTTTATTTTGACAGACCAGTACACGTTATCGTTTTTCTGTGGTTATTGGATATTTGATTTGGAATTTTAATTGCATTTTTAGAGGTGATATCGTACTCAGACCACATGTTTATTATCCTCGAAGTTTACTACTAATATTCGCATTTCTATAAATTTTAATGTTTTTGTATGATTCACTTGATTTTTTTATCTTTTTGTAACCAATCGTAAATTTAACCATAAACTCTAAAAATGCATTTGAATCTACATCAAAATATGTGTTCTAAAAGTTACTCTCAAACAAAAACCGAGCATTAAAAATTAAAAAGTTCAAAAATCTGTGAGCTTTAAGCTCTTTAAGTGCTTAGGCAGTGCAGGTCTTCTAAATACGAAAATATTTTTTTTTAATTTACAACACTTTTTTAAAATGTTTGAATTCAATCATAATTAGATAAAAATATATTAATTCAAAGGTGCCGCTGAAAAAAGTTCAAAACATGGAGCAGAAGATAAAGCTAACAGCATCATAACTGCCATGAAAGAAAGAATGAAACAAAGAGAGAAAGAAAAACCAGAAATATTTGAACTTATTAGGTAACTTTTTTAATGTAATTTTACCATTTATTACTAAAAGAAACCAAATAAGCGAGCCTTTCATCTCCTGATAACAGATCCTTATCAAACTTTATTCAGGGTCTTTCAGTACAAAACAATGAAACCCCTGCCAGCTTAATCCCATAGACCCTAACAAAAATTATAAAGCGTAATGATTCCTTTACATACTACTGTTGACATTGAATGATCGCATGGGATTATCATTGCACTTATCACTGTATGTAATTGTAAATTGAATAATAGTTACTCTGAATTTTAACAATTATATTAATTAATTATTTTATTACATAATTCTATCACAAACTTTGCATTATCGTTATTGTTTAAGAAATAAAAATATTACATCTGCGTGAGTACTTGCCTTAATATGTTTGATTTTATTACTATCATAGCTAAGTAATTAATTAATGGTGGATTGAGATTAAGAGTTTCAACAATTTGAAAAACAGAATAATTTTAAATTTAGACTCAAATCAAAAGATCAGACTGTCATACTTGCCCCTATTTAAACTTTTGAAAAAAGTATTACCACGGTTTTGAATTAATCTATTGTAAACATTTCAGTAGGCTATTAGTTTGAAACAAAAAATACATAATTTGTTCAATACTTGACAAATTTTATTTGATATCAATAATATCATAGCCAAGAAATTTATTATCATTTACGATTTGAGATTACCAATTGAATAGGTTAGGAACATAACTTAACGTAAAAATATGAGAATAAAACAGATATACTTGCTCATGAATGTTGTTTTAAAAAAAAAACGTTATGGGATTTCAGATTATTCCGGATTTAATTATGCTGAGCAAAGCGAAGTCATTCTTGCATGAACTCCCGTGATTTTGCAAGGGTTTTTTGTATAGACACGGTACAATGAGTACTGCTGGATCGATCTTTTTGAAAATTTAGGAAGTTGATAAGGGAAGCTAGACAAATATCTGATGACATTCATAATCTCGATGCTCAACCCTTTATGCACTTTTATGCATTTTAAATGCATTTTTTCAAAATTATGGAAATTTGCTTAAATTTGATGGGATTTTTTCGATTAATCTGTCGGGGACCTTAAATATGATTGTCGTTGCATTGTTTTATTTGTTTGTGCATTAAAATGCACTTTTATGCACGTTATATGCATTTTTTTGAAATTGTTGTAATTCAAAATCACGGCTTCCTGCAGAAGTGTCGTATATAAGTCTAAAGCAAGGTCATGCACGCGACTATTCGGCTCCTTCTATACAGCAAACCTCGACTTTCCACGTCAATTTTCAGGAATTGACCCATCGTGATAGATGACATGATCGGTCGGCGCTGTACTGACGAGATGAAGGGACAGCTGCTCCAGCTGTTTGTTCAAGCGGCCAACGTGTTGATCGTTTGCCTTATTTACGTGAATAGTAAAACTGCCGGTTACAATCACACTGTCGTATGTGTTGGAGAGATTCCTGTGTTTGAGAATATTGAAATTGCAAGAGAACTGTTTGATATTTCTGGAGCCTATTTTTAGATTTTTGTTGAGAATATGTTACTTTCACTCGTCATAACTGCTGTATAAGCGTATAAGCGATAAGCAAACTGCTGTATAAGCGATGTACGCTACAGTGAGTAAGTGGGGATGGCATACTCATAGACATCTCTCTTACAAAAGTGTTCGGAGTGTGTCGAGCAGAGATTAACACAGCAGCGGCAAATGCACGCATGCTTGTACTGCTCTGTAGTAAATACTTGTCTTTATTTATTAAATTTATTATATTGAAAACGGAGTATTTGTGTTTAATCATCTTTTCCTAACATGGTAGAGATCCGTGGTTAATTTGTTTTTCTATACTTCCTATATTTTCTTTTTGAGAAGCATAGGAGGGTATCTCGTTTGTGGAAGAAACGGTTAATGATGGCTATTAAATTGAAAAAGAGTGATGTAACTGTCGAAAGAGTCAAAACAGATAAAGATGTTTTGGACGCTGCTCCCGACTGTTTGCTGCAATGTCGGGTCCGACTTGAGAGTTCGCAGGATGTTGGCATAGGTAGACGCATCCTTCATCTGATAACGATTGTGTCTGGTTGATGGTGAGCTCCACGTGGCGTTGGCCGTGGTTTCGGCTGTTACCGGGAGTGGCAGATCCAGATATTGTTGCCGTCTGATTACGCTGGCGGTGACGACGATGGTCGACGAGTACAAATCCGTCTTGGTCTCCGACATCGTTGTCGCCAAGCTGCTTGGATGCGGCTGTCACGGCGTGGCACTTGGGTGTTGCACGAGTCGCCGGCGGTAACGATGCAGGCAGCTTACCAGTTGCATTGACCGAGAACATTGGGGAGGTGCAGACCGCCTTCTCAGCAGAGGGAGGTCGGGACGGCACTTGCTTCTGCTTTGTCTTTTTGAGCGCTAAGATGGCCTGTTCTAGACTTAGCGAGTACTTGATCACCTCCTTGTGGAGGTTATTTCTGCCGAAAATGAACGCGTTAAGGCCTTCCACAAAATCTTCGATACGAATCATTTTCTCTTCGTAACTTCCGGTCGCAAACTCTGCGGGGGTCGAGAGCGGGGCATCTTTTGCTAGCAGAGGGGCGCCGATAATTCTTCGTGTCATGGATGTCACAATGTCACCGTGGAGGGAGTCATCGTCTTCGTCGGCATCGACGGCAGCGAGCCACTCTCCAGCTAGCTTGTCATTCCGACATCGTCCATCGACTTAGGCGCCTGCTGATCCCGCTGCCTGTCGCACACAGCTGCCGATTCACCGCAAGCCCACACGATAGCACAGAGCACCAGCACAGCGGCACGAAGCACGCACTCACACTAACACGCGTGGCTCACACCGATGGTAACAAGCGCGGGAAACACTGTGGTAATGTCACTAGGAACTGGCACACGATGCAAGATAGCCACATGTCTGAATGTTTTTTTTTCCTACTCCACCCCATTCGGTCACTCACCGGTAACCACCGCTAGGCATTGCTTCGGTGAGGCCTGGGTTATTTCAGCATTTCTACTACTTCTATGTTAGTCGATGGTTTCCATACATCCCCCATCCGTCACATAGTGATATGCGATGATTAGGAGTTCAGGAACTCATCCTTTTTGTACTTGGTGAACCTCCGATCCTGCGCGATGCCATCTCTCGATTGTCGTATCCCCTTTTTTCAGAGCCGTCTACTGCGTGGTCATACATTGCTGGCATCTCCTCCTGAGTTAGATATTTTTAGAACTCGCTGTCTAGAGCCATCTTGTGAGTGTGGTTCTCGCTTCTGCTGCCGATGGCAAGTGGCCCATTTGCTCTGTCAGCTACATCTTGTGAGTGTGGTTCTCGCTTCCGGCGCTACCCTGTGAGTCTCCGTGAGTTTTTGATATTCCTTTTCTGTTGTCGTCTTGACAGTGTGGTTCTCGCTTCAGGCGCTATCATGCATCCCGGAAGAGCCTTGGCTCCCGCATCCGGCGCCCTCTTGTGAGTGTGGTTCTTGCTTCTGACTTCATCATGGGAGTGTTGTGCTCCATCTATTGCCAGCTTTGTGAGTCCTCGCCTCAAGCTCCTACTTATGGTTATCCTTTTCGCTTCCAGCTCGCACAGTGATCGGGGTTTTTTTACCGATTCGGAGGCTGATGACGTAGCCCGGGTCTTCTTTTTGAGTGGTACCCGCTCCACTTCGGGCAAGGGCTCGACTACACCAGGCGAAAAAATGAACCTCGAAAATTCGCCCGGTGGGGATTGAACCCACGCCCTATGGCACATCCTTGTATCAGCAGGCAAGAACTATACCCACTGAACCAAAAAGGCCGATTGCATTGTGTGTGTGTGTGTGTTTTTTTGATGTGAAACGTATGACTAAGCAGGAGGTAACGTAACAACATAAGCAACAGCAGTCGGCTTAGCTCACGGGATTGACTGCGTTTAGATATCTTTCTCTTTTTTACTTATGCATATACGATAATACATAGAATACGTATGTGCTGTCTATGCGTATACGTCGCGAGACTCTACGCACTATCATGCATGTTTTCAAATCTTTTTTTTTTGGTCGTGGGCAGAGTGAACTCTGCAGCCAGTGGTCCTTCGAGTACCTCACTAGAAACCGTCGTTAAACATTACTTTGGTGGGGACTCTATAAGGCTTCTCTGCTACATCTGTGTCTTTTCCGTACATCTCCCGTCCACCTTACGGTGATTAGGGGCTCGGGAATCTTAAGCGTCGTTTTCGTCTTTTTCTCCCAGCATCGTCCGGATTATTTTTACACCTCTTGCGCCTCTTGTCTCACGAGGAGACCTTGCTCAACTCCGGGTCATGGATTTGCTCCAAAATTTTTTTGGGGTCTCCTAGTACCCAATACTAAAGCTCTCTGTGCTTAGTTTGATCTCATGGGTCTTAGGGCCCATTTTTCAGAGGATTTTCCACATTATAAAAAAATTTTTGTTATTTTCTATATCGATATAGAAGTACTGAAACGAAAAAGTGCAACGATAAAAAGTTTTAAAATTTTTATCGTTGAATTGTTTTCGCTTAAGTGCTTCTATATCGATATAGAAAATAACAATGATTTTTTTATAATGTGGAAAAACTTATACAAAATGGGCCCTAAGACCCATGAGATCAAACTAAGCACGGGGAGCTTCAGTATAGGGTACCAGGAGACCCCAAAAAAATTTTGGAGCAAATCCATGACCTGGAGCTGGTGTGGTCTCCTTGTAAGCACAGGAAGCTTCAGTATTGGGTACCAGGAGACCCCAAAACAATTTTAGAGCAAACAAGTCGAGGCCATAGCAGCCCTCCCTACCGAAATTTAGAATAATTTGAACAATATCTACAAAAAAATTATTTGAAAAAATTATAAAAAACTAAATTTATTTGCAAAGAATGATAGTGTAATTCTTGTTTTTATGTAAAAAATGTTCACATAATTTGATCGTACTATTTTATTAATACCCTCTTAATTTTTTCAGAACAACATTTTCTGTTGATCCAGATACTCATATTGACAGCTTAGAACAATCAGAACAAGTGGTATTAGAAGGAACCAGTAAATGGTCATGTAAAATAGCTATTACAGGTAAATAATATTAAATTCAAGGCAAAAATAATCGACCTATCAACCTCTACGACATTTAATTTGTTACTATGTCTAGTGAAATATGTTCTCATTACGAATAAGAGCGTCTTCTATGATTTAATAGGCTGTTACTTTGGTCTAGTAAAATAAATCTTCATCAAATTTTATGTTAAAATCGTTCAGGAACTATTCTGATTTAGATCTTTTGAAAATCGTTTTTTTATCATATTATCGAATCGTTTTTTTCTTTTGAGAATTACTATTTCAACATTTGGAACAAAAATTTTAATTCTAAGTCAATCAAAATCAGAATTAAGAGCAAGCAAGTACACAGTTTGATTGCAAAAGAAATCTTTGAACGGCTTAGTGTTCATGTAATCGGGGTCCATCCTGCAGCAAAAAATACTTGGCAAGCTCTTCTGAAATTTTCAATATTCATTTCTGACGTATGTGTCTATTGTTGAAATCTGTAACATTTTATGACGCTTTGAAATTGGATGAATGAGATGTGTTTAGATAGCCACCAGACGCGCATTTAAAATCATTCAAAAAATGATTATAAAAAATTATTAAGAAATATTCCATAAAAAATTTTAAAACATGCAAGAAAAAGCAAACCAAAGGCTGTGCGTTATTTAACTAGCTCCCAACAGCCAACAGCTCGTGTTTAATTAAAACAATTAATTTGCAACACCAAAACTGACACCTACTTAACCCAGCTGGTGTATCATTGGAAGGTTTCCTCGGACGTATGATGCATATAGATTTGGTCAATGGTATGTGTACTTAATTGTAAAATAGTTATAAGTACGAGATCAAAAAATCCAAAAATCGTTCGAAATGTTCGGAAAAAATTGGACGTATTCGGGAGTCATATTCATGATCGTACTAACTAATTGAATTTCGTACTAACAAATATTTTACAATTAAGTACACATACCATTGACCAAATCAATATGCGTTAGACGTCCGGGGAAACCTTTCAATGATACACTAGCTGGGTTAAGTGGGTGCCAGTTTTGGTTTTGCAAATTAATTGTTTAAATAACACACGAGCTGTTGGCTGTTGGGAGCTTGTTCAAATAACTCACAGCCTTTGGTTTGCATTTTCTTGGATTTTTAAAATTTCTCATGGAATTTTTTTAATAATTTTTCATAATGATTTTTTGAATGATTTTAATGGTGCGTCCGGTGGCTATCTAAACACATCTCATGCATCCAATTTACTAAGACATAATTTAAAAAGTAATCACTACACGAATTTTTTCATTACAATAAATAGAGAAAATAGACATTTATAGCGGGTATAGGAGACCAGTTGAAAATAGTTGCATAGATTTCCTCGTGGATCAGCTACGTGGAATCGATGCTGATCGGAGATGGATTATGCGTGGAAATAGCGTGGAAACAGCGTGAAACCAGCGTGGAAAGTACATCGATTTCACGAGGACAGTTTATAGATTCCACGAGGAAAGATCATAGATTTCATGTAGATTTTTGCTAGTTTATCCACGTGGACTTTCTTAGACGATCCACGAGGATATTTTGGTCATCGAAAAAAATGAAAAAAAGTTTCTCCCGTGAGTAGGAATTGAACCGGCGATCTTTTGATTCCGAAGCTGATACTTTGGCCACTGAGCTATCAATCAGATATATCCGTAATTGATTTTAGGTGAATAATAAGAAAAAAATATAATGAGAACAATCGTTTTTTGCCAACTTTATTCAAAATTTAACGAATTCAATTTTTTAAAAATCAAAAAAAAACGAACAAACGAAATAGAATATTTTTTACAACTACATTTTACTATAAAACAGGTCAACTTATATATCTGATTGATAGCTCAGTCGCTAGAGTACAAGCTTCGAAATCAAAAGATCCCCGGTTCAAATTCTACTCTCGGGAGAAACTTTTTTTCATTTTTTCGATGACCAAAATATCCTCGTGGATCGTCTAAAAAGTCCTCGTGGATAAACTGGTAAAAATCTACATGATATCTATGATCTTTCCTCGTGGAATCTATAAACTGTCCTCGTGGAATCGATGTACTTTCCACGCTGTTTCCAGGCTATTTCCACGCGTAATCCATCTCCGATCAGCATCGATTCCACGTAGCTGATCCACGAGGACATTCATGCAGTTATTTTCAACTGGGAGGTAACAGTGACGGGGCTTATAACATAAAGAGATGGCTCTATCGACTTACGAAAGTCCCTAGATTTATAAAGAGCACCTATATTCACTTTGAATTGTTTTATTCATTTGCACTTAAATAATTATAAAAGAGTCGATATTAAATAAGCAATATCTTGCGATAAAGTTAAAATTTTTTAATTCTGATAATAGCATTGAAAAGCTAAAGAAAAATATTCATGAAAACAAAAAATTAACTTTTTTAGAATTCAGGTGATTTATCCCCCTAAAAAGTTTTACTTTTTATTTCAGTTATATGTGCTCAAGGATTAATAGCAAAAGATAAAAGTGGCACTTCAGATCCATATGTTACTGTACAAGTAGGGAAAGTAAAGAAACGAACGAAAACAATGCCTCAAGAATTGAATCCTGTTTGGAATGAAAAATTTTACTTGTAAGTAATCACATCTATATATTATTTCTCAAATTATATGAAGATTTCAGCTTGGACCACACTATTATTTAAATTTTATTGCAATGAAGCTATATTGTACTCATAGAAGCGGTACAATATCCTAACACATTTTGTTAATTCGGTAAGGTTACCAGTCAGAATTTCCATTCAATTTTATCTATTCATATCTCAGACGGTACAACACATTCAGTTGTCATATAACAAATAATAAAGTCTCAAAAAAATCACCATATCACCTAAGAATACCGTTTAAATTATAAGCCGCTAACTACTTTCGAGGTTGAAGCTTGGATAGGAATAATAGCTGTATCAGTTGTTTATCTTCCTTCTACAGCTAACTGGAATGCTAAGCATTCATAGTTGGATTTCAGGCTACAAATCCTTACACCTAGTAGCTGGTCTCTTTAGCCTGGAGAAGACTGCAGCAGCACGATGACTTACGAGAGTCAAAGGTACGACCGAACGGGGGGATATAACAGCGATGACAACAGCAACAAAACCTACACTATTTACTAGCAGAGCATGATTGCATCTCTGACACCCGTAAAACAGAAACCGATATCACTATATACTTATCTGTACTATTACAAAGCAGCCAAGAGATCTGCTTATAGAATCAAATACAAGTAAGGCTCACAGAAAAAGCTATATATCAGTAAATAATCAAAATTTTGGAGTTTATAAAAATGCAATCAAAAGGGGACAAAAGATTCTACTTGAATTTTAATAAATTTTGTTTAATCATTTGTGTAATTTTTATAAAAAGTCTAATTTGTGTTTTTACTTTCTGAGCAATGTTCTGTTTTTTTTTAGTTTGATTTCTAAGATCAAGGTGATTGTTTAAAGTAAATGATCCGATGAAAAATCGTAACTATAAACTGCTCTGAAGTTTCTTTTATTGAAGCCCTAGCAGATAGCAAAGTCGATTAGGGCAGGATTTTTCTTCGGATTTGTTGACCAGTATGTCAGATCGCTTATTGACACGATTTTTAAGCTGTTTTTGATTATTGACTCATGTAATTGCCTACCACGGGGGTTTGGAATTTGCGAACGAGAGCCCTTTGCGTTGTAATCACCGCCGGGTATAAATCGGTGACCCAGCTTTTTAAAAAATGATGAAAATTGTTTTATTTCGACAGCGTGACTAGGTAGTCAATAGATAGCTGAAAATACTATAGGACCTTTGCTATCTTTGAGTTTTACGCTAATAGTTTGAAGGAATTTTTTTTTTTTTTTGTAGTATTGGATAAGATTGATTGGATAAGTTGGTCGTGATTTTATTATAAGAGCAGTGTCTCCGCGCACTCTTTCTCTAATATATTGTATATCGTATATGAGATAATTTAGGATTTTCAAGTTTAATTTTTTGTTGAAATGAGTTTCTGATATTAGCACAATATCGATATTTTTTGTCAAGAAGATTTTTAGTTCTATACTTCGTTGGGCGAGTCCGTTGGCATCCCAGCATCCTATGACAAAATTTTTCTTTTCCATACTGACGTCTATTGAGCTATCATTTTTTCCAAGTTTGCTCATTGCCGACTGATCATTGTTACTTGTTCCCACTGGCCTAATTACTACTTGAAAGTAGGAGATACTTTTGCAACTAACTTTCGTAAAGAAGTGTCTCTTGGGAGGACATTTTGGGTGTTCAATTTCTTTGGCGCATAAAGTTGGAAAGAGTTTTAGTTGAAGTTGTTAGCAAACAGAGCATAAACGTTAGGCCCACAGTTTGCGAATATAACTTCGTTGGTTTCATGCTTGTGACGGGGCACAAGGTAGCTAGGCATCGAGCCGCTAATTCTCGCATACCTTGCGCGAGCATGTGTGTGCGTGTATGTTTTTCGCGATTTGCAGGTCCATGCGGCGACAACAGCAGCAGCAGCGGCAACAGCGAGAAACGATGCTTTGGCACGTGCGACGGCGTATCCGTGCGAGAGAGACGGATAGCGGCGCGAGAGCAGACAGGCCGGCACGCAATAGATCGCGGCAGATTAGTCCGAGCAAGGAACAGAGCGACACGTGTGTGATTCGCACAGCAGCCATTTTTTGCGCAGAGTTTCTTTGCGATGTTATAGGCAAGAAGTACGAGGGAGAAGCAAAGTTGCAAATCAAGTTCAGTTTGTGCTCGTAGAAGACGGCAAGTAAGAGGCCGACGTGAAACACGTGTGT
The DNA here is from genome assembly GCF_000599845.2 of Trichogramma pretiosum. Lineage (NCBI taxonomy): Eukaryota > Metazoa > Arthropoda > Insecta > Hymenoptera > Trichogrammatidae > Trichogramma > Trichogramma pretiosum. Next base: position 196,454 of record NW_019641654.1, read on the forward strand.
ACTGTCGCCCAGAAGGGCGTGTTGTTTCGTGTGTACTCAAAAAGAGTTTGACCGTGAGGCAAGTTTCGCTCAGTCGGGCCTGTGCAAGCCAGTGCACAAGTGCAGAAACAATCTGACATCGTCGCCTAGACGTGGACAGAATAGCGCATCGTCGTCGCACGCAGATCATCGACACCCGGACGAGGGCCAATTTGTAGCCGAGAAACGTCGAGGTGCCGAAGATTTGGGGTTAGTTTTTAAGGTTATTTGCAAGGTTATGGGTCGCGGGCGTATGCTTGTGGGTGTGAGTTTGAGCTTGGCTGACGAGTATCGCAGCGTCGATAAGCAGCAGGCAAAGTACTGGTGTGCTTGTGTACGTTTGACATCCGGGCCGGTAGCATCAGGGCAGATCGCCCGCGGCAGAATACGAAACGCATCACCCGGATCAGTGTGCGAGTGTCACGTCGCGTCGGTACACGTACACTCGACATCGTCGCATAGATCACGCTCGCAGTATTGACTCAGCCGATTAGGATCTCATCAAAAGATACGATCTACGCGAGCGCTGAGCGCGCCCTTGGTGGGCAAAGTCGGAGATAAAGTTAGGTCGAACTTGTGCCTCGTCCCGTAATATTGTAAATTATTGCCCGTTGGGCTCAATGTAAATCATTTTTAAATAACATGAATAATAATTTTTTGCTAGATAAGAAAGTTGAACTTTTATTGAGTGGTGAACGCACAGATTTATATATAATTAGTCAAAAAAATATTGGCACTAATTCGCATATCATTTTAAATGAAAGCGATGAAGAGAATGTGGCAGGTCACATAACTAAAAAACGAAGATTAATAAATATAATGATAATTGATGATAGCAGCTTTAGATTATTTTGTGCACGTAGATAGATAAATAGATAGATAAATTTTATTTTAGCCAAGTTCCAATGGAACAGTTTGGCTTGCCAATACATTTTCAATACATTTAACGGTTTCAGCTGTAACGCAGACAGCTCATAAGGCGTCTAGCACAGAGCGATCGAAAAAATTTTTGTCGAACCATGTTCGACCATTCACAATCTTATTACTAAAAACATTTTAAATTCAAAAATACAAATTATATCTACAAACTATATCAGGGCGGGTTTTAAAATCAAAAAATTACAATGAATTAGAATAATACAACGATACAACGAGAGCATAAGTATACAATCACAGAATCACAAAAATCAAAAAAAATCACCACTGACTTCACCGATCTCCGGCAAGGTCAGCCAGTAAAGCCGCCTTGAAACCACCCTCTCTCTGATGCCGACGAACAGAGCCCGGCAGCGACTCCCATAAGGTCATCGATGAGCGCGAGAAGGACCCGGCGTATGCAGTTGGGATAGTAGTTCATTCGACTCCAAGTAGTTCATCACCTGTCTCGTGAGCAGCGTATCGAGGACTTTGGCAAGGTGGCACAGATTTGCCACTGGTCGCGTGTCAGATGGATTTTCTGTGTTCGATTTCTTGCTCAATGGTATAATGAGAGAGCGCAGATAAACCGATGGGTAGTGACAAGTGTCTATAACAGTATTGCAAATCCGTGTAAAAAATGGCATTATTATATGCAACGAGTCCTTCAGATATCTCATAGAGATACTGTCACAGCTTTGGCCCTTTGACTTTGAAAGACACGCGTGCATAGTAGCAAGGACCTCTCCACCGTCTACATGTCTAAATGCAAAAGGCTGTGCATCGTGTAGCGTTGGTGTCTCAATTACAGCAGCCAGCTCCTCATCCGTGCACGGCGGGTGTCTGCAGGTGACGGCCGAATAATGTTCCATTAGTTCTTGAGCCTCGAAGGTATGTAAAGGAGATCCGTCTCTATTTTTTGCTGTAAGTAGACCCATCTCACGCAGCGTCCTCTACTGTGCCGACTGACCACCGGCCCCATCCAGACGCCGGGAAAAATAGTCTTCTCTCGCTCTCGTACAATCAACCCTCAGTTGCTTACGCAGTAGTCTAAACTCAGACAGCAGAACCGGGCAGCGAGTGCGTCTTGCGTCCTTGTATAGGCGATCGCGCTCTCGTCTCTTGGTGTACAAGTCATGCGTGATCCATGGTTCCCTGTATCTCCTCTTGGTCCGCAGGGCAACAGGTGCCTGCTCGTCCAGGACAGCCAATATTTCGCCGTTGAAGGCATTAAGCAACGGCTCCACGTCGTCAGCATCATCAGGTATACGGGTCAATACCAGGGTCAGTCGCTGCATCAAGGCGGTATTAAAATCGCCGATCACCAGTCGGCGGAAATCACGACATGGTGTCATACGAATATCCGGCGGCATCGGGAAATTGTAGTCCAGGGTGAGCAGGTCATGCCCATTTATAAAAGGCGCTTCTGTTTGCCAGTATGACACAATCCTGTCCGCCGAGTCAACCAAGATCGCATCGATTTGTGAATCGCTTGTAGCCGTGTGATTCGTAGCGTCGTGAGGAACACATGCGAGAGAGCATTCGCTTATCATCCTCAATAGGTGCTGCCCGTCGAAGCCGTGGCCTCTCCGCAAGTTATAGTTAAAATCGCCTGTCACGATGACACTGTGGTATAAAGGAAGTACATCCTGTAGCTCTTGAAAAAACCGATCCAAACAATATCTTTTCGCCCGAGGCGGTTTTGAGTTCAAGTAGGAGTGACTCAGTTTCGTCGATCTCCTAAATCTGTGGTGCAGCGATAATCCTCGACTTTATTGTGCTCCGAATGTAGCACGCCATGCCACCACCAAAACGATATCTCTGCTCATCTGCCTCAACGAGGGAGTCCTGATCTTCTTGGTCCTCCAATGCTGCATCCTCCGTGGTCAGGCCTCTGTCGTTTTGCCTCAAGTAGAAATCGGGTATATGAACCAAAGAATCAGGCGTACCGAAGCTATGAGCTGTGATAAGAGTGAATTGATCTTGAGCCTATAAATATCCAAAAGCATTATAAATTAAAAAAAAAAATCACATTTATTCTTTAAGGATTGCTAAATTTGAATCAGAGGTCACTTTTACTGTATGCGGCCATTTAAAAGCCATTTCACGATCATTTTAAGGTCAAATAATGAAAAAAGGTGTAAAAATCTAAAAAAACTAATATATTTATTTTTGAGAGTGGTGAATTCCATTGTAAAGTTAGATGACCTCCAAAAAGTCACTTTTAAGGTCATTTAAAGGATTGCGTCAGTCCTTGAATAAGCATCAGAAGGGTGCAATATTAAATTAAATGCGTATTAGCAGATTAATGAATTAAGTTCACTTTATTTAGTTTGCAACCCGCGGCTCGCTGTCGCTAATAAGTCGCACGTCATAACTCTAATATGGTCCAAGTTATTCTGTTCTAGCGACGACAATTGCGTCGTAGGCACGCACAAGTATCTTCGGTTCCAGCGCCGTGGGGAAAGACATGACACGCTGCTACCGCGACACGGCCTAGGCAGGCCGCGAGCACACAAACCTGCACAAACACACACAAACGGACACTCGCATGGGCACCGATCGCGGCCTCCTTGGTTCAGTGGGTACAGTTCTTGCCTGCTGATACAAGGTGTGCCGTAGGGCGTGGGTTCGATCCCCACTTGGCGAATTTTCGAGGTTCGTTTTTTCGCCTGGTGTGGTCGAGCCCGTGCCCGAGGTGGAGCGGGTACCACTCAAAAAGAAGACCCAGACTATGTCATTAGCCTCCGAAGCGGTAAAAAACCCCGATCACTGTGCGAGCTGGAAGCGATAGGATAACCATAAGTAGGAGCCCGAGGCGAGGACTGACAAGGCTGGCAATAGATGGAGCACAACACTCCCATGATGAAGTCAGAAGCGAGGACCACACTCACAAGAGGGCACCAGATGCGGGAGCCTAGGCTCCTTCAACACGCATGATGGCGCCTGAAGCGAGAACCACACTCAGAAGGTGTATCCGACAGAGCAAAGGGATGCTTGCCATCGGCTGCAGAAGCGAGAACCACACTCACAAGATGGCACTAGACAGCGAGTTCTAAAAATATCTAACTCAGGAGGAGATGCCAGCAATGTGTGACCACGCAGTAGACGGCTCTGAAAAAGGGGATACGACAATCGACGATGGCATCGCGCTGGATCGGAGGTTCACCAAGTAGAGAAAAGATGAGTCCCTGGACCCCTAATCGTCGCATATCACTATGCGACGGATGGCGGATGTATGGAAAACAACGACTAACATAGAAGTAGCAGAAATGCTCAAATAACCCCGGCTTCACCGAAGCAATGCCTAGCTGCGGATACCGGTGAGTGCTTGAATGGGGTGGAGTGACAAAAAAAAATGGTCACCGATAGCTCGAGTCGTCGCCACGGAATCGCAGCTACACGTCGATGAGACGCGCGCACACATACACATGGGGCGACGCACTTCAAGTCTTTCTTGCATGTACAATCCAATATTGCTATTGATTGTATATTGCCTTTTGTTTTTGTTGTTGCTCGGGAGATAAATAAATTCTTATTCCCGAGTTAGTTACGTTACGACTGCCACAATGAGAGGAACTCAATAAAAAGCTCTCATATACTCTCAGCAAATATTGTCGTTATTACACGTAGCTACACACACAAACACCTACATACACATGATCCTGTGGTCGCCACAGAAGGTTAAATTAATAAAAAGAAGTAAAAAGTTGAGAAAATATTCTTAATTTTACAAACCTATATACTTTTTTTGTAACGCACCTTTTTATCTTAAAATAATCGACGTAACCCACACAGCACAATATATTTCAGAAAGGTTTTCATTGAAACTTTTCATTGAAAAGTTTCTGAAAAGTTTTGGACACATTTCATAAAGATAACTGAAACTTTTCTTTGAATGGTTTCAATTTGAGGTTTCAGAAAAGTTTCTAATTAAATTCATGAAATGTTTCATAATTGTCCGCATTGACACATTTCAAGAAATATTTTTAAAACATTTCAGAAAGATTTCTTAGCAAACAATTTTCTTCAAAAAATTTTATGTTTTCTTTAAAACATTTCTGAAAAGATTTTGACATCTTTCACGAAATGTTTCTTTGTCGATCATTCTGAAACGTTTCAAAATATTTTTCTGAAATATTTCATAAAGATTTCTAGGCAAGATTTATTGTCAAAAATTTTCGTTTTCTTTGAAACATTTCTGAAAAGTTTTTGACAACTTTCACGAAATGTTTCTGTGTCATTCACTCTGAATAGTTGCCGCTCAAGTTTTTTACCTCTAAGTTGACTCTCTATTTCTCGCTTCAACATTCTCCATGCTCGTAATCGTACATTACTTCGTTAACATACATTTCTCCATTCGTAGTCGACACATTTTTTCGGGAACTCATCTGAATGGTTATGCAATCATCGTTGATACTAAAATTTTTTAATCATCGCTTCTGTAATAACCTAAAAAATTTCTTACAACATTGTTGATCCTAACCCATGCAGTTTTCTGAATTGTCACTTAAGTTGGAAAATTTTTTCTTCCAACATTTTTCCCATCAATACATAAATAGTAGGGTATGTGTGAATTTTTCAGCTTTTTTACTTAAACTTCAATATTTTTTTGTAGCTGTGTGATTTTTTTTTTTTTTTTTCATAACTTCTTTATTTTTTTACAATCTGTCTGAGCGTGAGACATTTGGAAAATTTATACAAATAAAATACAGCAAATCAGCGCGTGGAAGTAACTATCCTTTGACAGTCACTCGTGTACAAGGCATCTGATTTTAGTTACAGATCGTTTCTAAATACAGGTGTTTCTAGAGGTAGTTGTATTTTTTTAGTCTTGAATCGCTAAAAGAAACTTCCCCAAGCTTTACCGCCTGCGGGTTAGGATGGATTGTAAGCCGCTCCTTGTATCTTCTTGAGAGTCTCTGAATTTCCTCGACAGTTGTAGAAATGTCCAGGTCTTATCTGATGGATTTATCAGTAATGTACCAGGGGGCATTTATTAGGTTTCGAATACATTTCGATTGAAATCTTTCAATGATGTTGATATTTGACTTAGACGCTGCACCCCATACTTCCCTGCACAGTGGAAAGCGGCACAGATAATTCTTATCCCAAAACCAGGAAAAAGCATTGAACTGGTAACATCCTACAGACCAATTAGCCTCTCACCAGTCTTCTCCAAAGTTTTGGAAAAAATAATCTTGGCCAGACTGTACCCAATTATTAAATCAAAAAAATTCATTCCGAATCATCAATTTGGCTTCAGAAGTCAACACTCCACGATCAAGCAAGTAAACCGTATCACCACAACAATCCAGGGGGCATTGGAGAAAAAGAGCTACTGTGCTGCGGTATTCTTGGATGTCGCACAGGCTTTCGACAAAGTGTGGCACGCAGGGTTGCTGCACAAACTAGAAATAACGCTACCCAGTGGCTTGTATAAGCTGCTGCAGTCGTACCTGAGTGACAGAGTCTTCCGCACTGAGCACAATGAAGAAGTATCAAGTTGGTGTCCCATAAATGCAGGAATTCCTCAAGGTAGTATTTTAGGCCCTACGCTGTACCGCCTGTATACAGCTGACATCCCTGAAATGCCTGGCATTACAGTAGCAACCTACGCGGACGATACCGCTGTTCTCGCATCGCACAAAAATGTTCACACAGCGACACTGAGGCTTCAGAATTATCTATCCAAATTACAAAAATGGTTCAAAACATGGAAAATCCATGTAAATGAGGGAAAGTCAGTGCATGTCACTTTCACTCTTTGCAAAGAAAAAAGTCCACCTGTAACTATAAACGATACCTTGATCCCCCAACGCGACGAAGCAAAATACCTGGGCATGCACTTGGACAAAAGGCTCATTTGGAGAAGTCATATTTGGACAAAGCGAAAACAACTGGACTTGAAATTGAGAAGCATGTACTGGCTCTTGGGCAGGAACTCACAGTTATCACTTGAAAATAAGATTCTGGTCTACAAATCCATACTCAAGCCTGTTTGGACCTACGGCATTCAACTTTGGGGTCTCGCACCTAAATCGAACATCGATATAGTTGAGAGATTTCAAGCCAAGACGCTGCGACAAATGGTGGACGCACCTTAGTTTTTTACAAACGAAATTATCCGAAACGATTTAAAAATTTCCTCAGTCGCAAGCGAGATAGAAAAATATCTGGCAAAATACAAAGAGAGGCTTACAAAACACCCAAATGAGCTGGCCTCCGACATTCCAAAAACTAGGATAAAAAAATCCAGACTTAAACGATTCAATGCACAATCTCAAGTGTCACCGTAACTCAACCGCAATAGAAATTAGACCACGTCTGGACGAGTCCACTGGGAACATCGGAGCATCACATTAAATAGCTATAGACCGTACATGATTGACCTACGGTCATGTATAATATGTAATCATCGCTATTAAATGTAAAAAAATCTTACTTATTGTCTCACGACAGATTGTAGTTTAATAATTGAATAAAAAAAAAAAAAAAAAAAGTTTCTGAAAGGGCATTAAATTTTACATCGAAATAGGTCCGTGCGAAATTTTTTGAAGGGCTAAAACTATTAAAAAAAATCGCTGCAAAAACCAACAAAAAAATCAAGCATTTTGGTCGTTTATGGGTTAAAAATGTGAAAAGGATAATTTGTGGGAGTGTCACGTCGGGAGACGGGACTTTTGTAACTTTACGGTTACAGTGGTCTTGTGTAAAATTTTTAGTGCCAAGACGAGACGTCTTATAGCATAGGGTATATTTCCGAGTGCTTATGTGGTTCAAAATATCGTAATTTATCGAAAGGGAGAAGGGGTCACTTTCCACAAGGCGAAATGGTTACCCATTGATCGCCTCGGGGCAGTGATGTCATTAGGAGTTACATTTGTTTAAGGTATTCATTTATTTAGAAAGGAAAAAAAAATAAAATAATAAGTTATAAGCAAATAATTTAAATAAGAAAATAGATATATTATTCTTTTATAACTTACATTGTTGAGATGCTGCAGGCGTCGTGGCACAGAGGCAGAGGCACAGAGGCTGTGGCACAGAAACAGAGGACACTTAGCACTGAGAGACCCGCACTGGTCGGAGTCGCGAACGAGATTGATTGAAAAAATTTTTAGATAGCGAGAATCAGTTACAGATCTTCGATGTGTAACTTTTCGTTTGTAACGTCTTCGGCTGCTAAAAAACTATGGGAACTCTGTCTCTGTGAGACTTTCGTCTTTGTCTCTGCCTTGGCGTCAAGAGAGTCTATGAGATTAAACCAAGCAAACTGAGCTTCTTGATTAGGTAACAGGAGACTTCAAAAAAATTTTGGAGCAAATCCATGACCCAAGGTTTGGGTTATCTACTTGTTAGTGCAATAATAAAATTATCTTCGTACAAATACAAAAATATACTTATGTATGGGGAATCATAAAATATTATTATATTTGGATGAGTTTAAAAAATTTCACAAATTTAATTTGATTTACTAAGCCATAAGTTAAGAATAACCATTATTTTTAAATTCCAGTGAATGTCATAACTCTTCAGATCGTATAAAAGTTCGAGTATGGGATGAAGATAACGATTTGAAGTCTAAATTAAGACAAAAGCTTACAAGAGAAAGCGACGATTTCTTAGGACAAACAATAATAGAAGTACGAACACTTAGTGGAGAAATGGATGTTTGGTATAATTTGGAAAAAAGAACAGATAAATCAGCTGTTTCAGGAGCTATTAGATTGCACATCAGTGTTGAAATCAAAGGAGAAGAAAAAGTAGCACCATACCATGTTCAATACACATGTCTTCATGAAAATTTGTTTCACAGTTTATGTGAAAATAATGATGGGTTAGTGAAATTGCCTCAAGCGAAAGGCGATGATGCTTGGAAAGTTTATTTCGATCCTCCTGCAGAAGAAGTTGTAGACGAATTTGCTATGCGTTATGGAATAGAGAGCATTTACCAAGCAATGACGTAAGTGATATAAACAAAATAGTGTTGTGCAATCAAACTTTATGAAATAATTCATTTTGTTTTTAGGCACTTCCACTGTCTGTCTACAAAATACTTATGCCCTGGAGTACCTGCTGTAATGTCTTCACTATTAGCTAATATTAATGCGTATTATGCACATACCACCGCAAGCTCGGCAGTTTCAGCAAGTGATCGGTTTGCTGCTAGTAATTTTGGTGTAAGTATTAATTATGAAAGATACAATTTTAGGGAAGATGTCAATTAATAGAAAGAAGTTAAAAGTGTATTTAGATCAAGTACTTCTGTAAAAAGTAATGAAAAATTGTTTTGTCTACAAATTAAATTCTTGTATCAAGTTTTATTTAATTATGTGAGTACATAATTTTATCCAAATTTTGTCCATTTTTTAATGCTTTTATTTTGGTCTATTTTCGCAGCATCAAGACGATTTTTTTTGTTTCATGGAAATTTTTTCTTCTTAAAATCCATATATGTTATGTATGGATTCAAGTCAATGTAGAGTTAGCAGTAGTATTTGAGCGCAACACTAAAAGTAAATGAAGAAAATTAATTGTTTAAATGTGTTCATAGACTAGAATGATTTTTTAATCCAAATTCAACATACACCATCGTAAAGTACTCTGTTCAGTGAGTATTTTCAAAAAAAATAGAGCTCTCTAAGATAATTTCTGCATCCCGTAAGTCGTTTTGAAGGTAACATTTAAAATACGTGAAATTCCTCGTTTGGCTTAAGTTGACTCGATTATTGGGCATTTTTCATACACAAATGGTACTTTCAAAACGACCTATAGTGCGCGAAAGTTATCGTAGAGAGCTCAATTTTTTTAGAGTTCTTTGTGATTGTGTATGTAGATTTTGATAAACAAATCATTATAGTCCATGGATTCGCTTAAATAATAAACTTTTTTCATTTACTTTTAGCGTTGCGCTCAAAGAGTACTGTTAACTCTACATTGACTTGAATCCATACATAATATATATGGGTTAAAATAATACTTTTTTACAAAACCGTGCGCACGTATGTCACCGGTCTTGACGCGCTTTTGGTATGTTATAGTACATGGTAAAAAGGTCCCAAAAACAACATTTTAGACCCCCTCCCCCCTCCTACCCCCCACTTCCGGTATAAACGTCTATTTTTGATCTATATTTTTTCTGAGGACATGAAGTAGTTAAAAAATCTGAAAAAATTCATAAAAATACTTTTTAACAATCCAAACAACCTTGAATTTTTTCAGATTTTTTGAGTGCTTTAGGCCTTCAGATAAAATCATTAAAAATTCTGAAAATCGAGATACGGCGATATGAGCCGATGTAGTGTTCGGAAATTTTTCCAGTTTCTTTTCGTATTAATAAAACAATACTTGAATTTTTTCCAGATTTTTTCAGATTACCTAACGCTCCATTTGAAGCCAAAAGCCGCATTTTTTGACGAAAAAAATTCATCAAAAAATGTGTCAGCGATACGGAGCCTCAAAAATCTGAAAAAAATTATTTCTTGTTTTTTTCATCAAAATACACAACTCCAAATTTTTTCGGATTTTTAAATTAAAGGTAATAGTTTCTAGGGCCGAAAAATGCTATTTTTAATAAAAAAAGGTTCCTAGAACCCGATGGTTCCAGTGAAAAATTTTGAAAAATTTTTTATTAAATTATTAAGAGCGGTCGTTGGCTCAGTAGAGCGGTCGCTGGCTCAGTTGGTAGCGTGCTACCCTCGGAGACAATAGACTGCTCGAGGAGCCTTGGGATCGAATCCTGGCGGGGAAATCGGATTTTTCTGATTGCCGTTCGGTGGGATGAGAACCCATGTGCTCCGCCTGTCTCGGGGCGGGTTTTTCCCTGGAGGAGGAGGAGGAGGGTGTAGTGCATATGCACTACGTATACCCCCAGGTTTCCCCTGCCCCACAGGTCTTCGGGCCTGGGCAAATGCGAGACAGTAGGGAGAGAGGTAGTCAAAACTCTTCCTGCGCACGGGCTCCAAGCCTCCTGCAGGCCCTTCTAAGAAGAAGGTGTCTTTTAAAGAAAGAGAGAGAAAAAAAAAAAAAAATTCCTTGTCAAATTTTAATAAATTTTGACCGTTTCAAGTTTTCGATTGAAGACTCCTAGCTCAATGTAGAGCATCACAAAGATTAGTGCAAAATATCTGAAAACGTTTCTGAAGACATTAAGGAATGATAAAACTAGTTGGATGCTCTAGATTGAGCTAGGAAGCTTCAATCGAAAAGTTAAAACGGTCAAAATTCATTAAAATTTGACAAGGAATTCAAAAAAAATATTTTCAAATTTTTTCACTGGAACCATCGGGTTCTAGGAACCTTTTTTTGTTAAAAATAGCATTTTTCGGCCCTAGAAGCTATCGCCTTTGATTGAAAAATCTGAAAAAATTTGAGGTTGTGTATTTTGATAAAAAAAACAAGAAAAAAATTTTTTTAGATTTTTCGAGGCTCCGTATCGCTGACGCATTTTTCGACGAAAATAATTCGTCAAAAAAGGCGGTTTTTTGCTTCAAAAGGTGCGTTAGGTAATCTGAAAAAATCTGGAAAAAATTCAAGTATTGTTTTTTTAATACGAAAAGAAACTGGAAAAATTTCCGAACACTACATCGGCTCATATCGCCGTATCTCGATTTTCAGAATTTTTAATGATTTTATCTGAAGGCCTAAAGCACTCAAAAAATCTGAAAAAATTCAAGATTGTTTGGATTGTTAAAAAGTATTTTTATGAATTTTTTCAGATTTTTTAACTACTTCATGTCCTCAGAAAAAATATAGATCATATACGTTTATACGGGAAGTGGGGGAAGGAGGGGGGAGGGGGTCTAAAATGTTGTTTTTGGGACCTTTTTACCATGTACTATAACATACCAAAAGCGCATCAAGATCGGTGATGTACGTTCGCACGGTTTTGTAAAAAAGTATTACTTTGACCCATATATGGATTTAAAAAAGACGAAATTTCTTAGAAACTAAAAAAAAATCGTCTTGATGCGGTGAAAATAGACCAAGACAGAAGCATTTGACAATTGACAAAATTTCGTGTAAATTTTTTGTGGCAATAATTTTTTTGAGTAGTGTAGTAATAACTGTATTGCGAATCAAATTTCAATTCTCAAAAAATCATGACGATTTGATTGCAGTAAGATATAAATTCGTTTTAATTTAGCGTTTAGGGATTCCTGCAGAAAATCTATGGTATTTCACTCTATCTATCGGAATTACTACAGTAAATTCTGTTTTCTTTGAAAAATTCCCTCAAAAAATCCACGTATTTCTAGCGAATTTCTGAAATAAATTTTTCCTTTATTTGTTAGATCCTTTCAGGAGCTTCCCGTCTTTCCGCAAGGTTTGTCCATCGCAATTCCGTGTTTTTTTTAATGTGTAACTTCTGGATTACTCGTAGTTCCTCTCTATTCCTGTAGTTAATTTTTGAAAATAGTACAACATTTTCATGGGTAATCCTTCAGAAACTCGTGCATATGTTGCACGTATTTTTCGGGTAAGCGCTTAATTCCTGAAATAGCAATAATTCTTGAAAATAGTATTAACCCAGTTGAAAAAAATTGCATGGATATCCGCGTGGATTATCCACCTGGATTAGCTATCCACGAGGATTAGACATGGATACCACGCAGATCGGACAACGATTCCACGTGGATCACACATAGATACCACGTGGATCATACATAGATGAAAAAAAATTCTAAGTTAGTGGTTTTTCAACTCCTTCAAGTATCTGCGAGGTATTGTCGGTGAATCGTCGTAGAATTTGATTTCTCAACGTTGATAATGGATTAATCCACGAGGATTTTTCGAGAAATCGTCGTGAGTTGATAAAAAAATCTGCGTAGATTTCTGGGCAATCCACGAGGGGTTTCGTTGAAATCCTCGTTGATTATTTAAAAATCAACGCGGAGGTTCAAAAGTCTACGAGGACTTTAGCGAAAATCGTCGTGGGTTGATCGAAAATATGTATAGGTATTATGTCAATCCTCACGGCTTACCTACATAGGCAATTTATTTAATCCACGTGGTATCCATGTCCGATCCACGTGGTATCAATGCCTGATCCTCGAGGAATCTATGTATGATCCACGTGGAATCGGTGTGATAATCAACGCGAATATCCATGCAATTTTTTTCAACTGGAAAATTACTAAGCTTAAACCTTGAGGAATGCGCGAAATTGCAATGAGTGACCCTTGAGAAAAGCAGGAAGTTCCTGGAAGAATCCGTCTAAAAATACGAAATTTTTTGTTAAGAATCTGCTAGAAATGCGTGGATTTCCTGTAAGATTTTTGTAGAGTTTAAATTCAACTCGCAATAAAATCATTATTATTTCTGCAAGAATTCCTGCACAATCATTCAGTGCGAATTTACCCATAGAAAATCCCGCAGAATTACCCTCAGGATATTCTGTAGACATTTCTGTGGGTAATTTCTGCAGGACTTTCCTCTGCAACTTTTTTGTAATGGAATACTTGGTCGTCGGCAGAAACAATGATCGTGCCTAGAAGTCAGGCCATTTTTACCAATTTCCCACTGAGGCTTCGACAATCTCCATCATTATTTGTAAATATGAACTTAAATGTTATATTTATTAACTTACTATTAAAAATTTTGTGTATTAACTACCCCTTTTGAAGTTGGTTTTTATTATGCTAAACGCTGAAAAACAATTCTTTAAATTTTTATCATTTGTTAATGACAAAATATATTTTTCTTATATGTTTCAGAAAGAAAAATTCGTAAAATTATTAGATCAGTTGCACAACTCTTTACGAATTGATTTATGCATGTATCGGAATAATTTTCCCGCTTCTAGTCGAGAGAAATTGATGGACTTAAAATCAACTGTTGATTTACTGACTAGTATTACCTTCTTTCGAATGAAAGTTCAAGAACTAACTTCTCCACCAAGAGCCAGTAATGTTGTCAAAGATTGCGTGATTGCGTGCTTAAAGTCCACTTATCAATTTTTATTTCAAAATTGTTATGAACTCTACAGTCGTGAATTCCAAATTGATCCTCACGAAATTCGCAAAGATGAGGAAAATTCTCCAGCCTCATTAGACTTTTGGCATAAGTTAATAGCATTAATCGTATCAGTTATTGAAGAAGATCGAAATAGTTACGCTCCTGTACTGAATCAATTTCCTCAAGAACTTAATATTGGTCAGCTTTCTGCAGCGACTGTTTGGTCATTATTTGCCATAGATGTAAAAGATGCATTAGATGAGCATGAACAAAGTAGATCGTGCAAATCATCAGCGTACATGAATTTGCATTTCAAAGTGAAATGGTTATATACAAATTATGTACAAGATGTACCTCCATATAAAGGACAAGTACCTGAATATCCTGCGTGGTTTGAACCATTTGTTATGCAGTGGCTCAATGAAAACGATGATGTCTCATTAGAATATTTACATGGTGCCTTTAATAGAGATAAAAAAGACGGGGTAAGTAACTTTTTTTAAAACTGTAATAAACTTTTTTGAATATCCCAATTATTAATTATGCTGAATAAAAAATTTTTTCCAATCATTATTTTAATGTGTCTATTTAAAAAGTAATAGCCAAAAGGTTTCCTCCAAAAAATATAATTGTTATTTATTTGCTGCATTAAGTTTGCAAAAACTATTGAAATTTTAAAAATATAAACATCTAGTCTAAAATAATTCATGTAGACGAAACATAATTGATGTGGAAAAATTAAAACAAAATTTGCCCGAACCAAGAAATGAGCTTAACCCCCCATTAAGTCCCAAGAGGACGTTTTTTCAACACTTTATTCAGCCACTGTATTTTTGGTGTAGATGGGGTCAAAAAAATATGCGAGTAACTAATTCTAATATAAAATTTAATGCTCTTTCAGGATCTGATCTCAGATTTTTGAAAAAGTGATCAGGTCAAAAGTTACACTTGATTTTACCCTAAAAAACATGATTTAAAAAAAAAATTTTTTTTATTTTTCGAATTTCCAAATGAAAACCATTAGAAATCTTAGGGGTTTCGTGCAAATATTGCGTCCTCGATACCTAAACTAAAAGTTAGTAGGGTTTAGATTGAAGAAAATGAAGTTAAGAAATACACTTTTTTCTCAAGTCCTTCGTTTTTGAGTAAAAATTCGATAAGTTTTCATTCAATTTTGCGAGTTTCGACCGCTATTTTTTGTGTTTAAACATTAATTTTTTCAATCGGTACCCCGCTAACTTTCAGTTTAGATTTCGAGGACACGATATTTGCACGAAACTCTTGAGATTTCAAATAGTTTCCATTTGGAAATTCGAAAAATAAAAAAATTTTTTTTTTCAAAATCACGCTTTTTTTAATAAAATCAAGTTTTGACCTAATCATTTTTTCGAAAATCTGAGATCATATTCTGAAAGGGCATTAAATTTTACATTAGAATTAGTTACTTGCATATTTTTTTACCCCATTTTTACCAAAAATACAGTGGAGGAATAAAGGGCTGAAAAAACGTCCTCTTGGGACTTAATGGGTTAGTGGGAAAATACTGAGATACTGAATCGTGAACCTTCATATTTTAAACGGAGGTTTTCCGAAATGATACACATTAATATGCAAAAAAGTTCGATTAATAAAAAAGAAGATATCCAGTTTCTCATTAATTTGTACCAACCGCTTCTGTGCTCTCTGTGAGAGCTAATAAGTGTATATTGTTCGTCTCTGCTACAATATTTTTTCTGCGGTTTATATATATGGGTCAAAATAATACTTTTTTACAAAACCGTGCACACGTATGTCACCGATCTTGATGCGCTTTTGGTATGTTATAGTACATGGTAAAAAGGTAAAAAAAAAAAAAATTTTAGACCCCCTCCCCCCTGCTACCCCCTACTTCCGGTATAAACGTCTATTTTCGATCTATATTTTTTCTGAGGACATGAAGTAGTTAAAAAATCTAAAAAAATTCATAAAAATATTTTTTAACAATCCAAACAACCTTGAATTTTTTCAGATTTTTCGAGTGCTTTAGGCCTTCAGATAAAATCATTAAAAATTCTGAAAATCGAGATACGGCAATATGAGCCGACGTAGTACACGGAAATTTTTCCAGTTTCTTTTCGTATTAAAAAAACGATAGTTGAATTTTTTCCAGATTTTTTCAGATTACCTAACGCTCCTTTTGAAGGCTCTCCTTTGAAAAACCGCATTTTTTGACGAAAAAAATTCATCAAAAAATGCGTCAGTGATACGGAGCCTCGAAAAATCTGAAAAAACTTTTTTCTTCTTTTTTTCATCAAAATAGACAACCTCAAATTTTTTCAGATTTTTCAATTAAATGCGATAACTTCTAGGGCCGAAAAATGCTATTTTTAACAAAAAAAGGTTCCTAGAACCCGATGGTTCCGGTAAAAAAATTTGAAAATATTTTTTTTGAATTCCTTGAAAAAGTTTAATAAATTTTGACCATTTGAGAATTCCGATTGAAGCCTCCTAGCTCGATCTAGAGCATCAAAATAGTTTTATCGTTTCTTAATCTCTTTAGAAACCACATCAGAAATTCGCATTAATCTTTGTCCTGCTCTAGATTGAGCTAGGAGGCTTCAATCGGAATTCAGAAACGGTCAAAATTTATTAAAATTTGTCAAGGAATTCAAAAAAAATATTTTCAAGTTTTTTTACCGGAACCATGCGTGAGGGGGCTATGCGCTTGACAGAATGGGTTCCCTGGCGGTCACCCATCCACGTACTTATCACGGCTTATAATGCTTTATTTCGCACAACGCTCCAGCCGCAAGTACCTCGCCCATCCACCTGCTTCAGTATTTCTGCGGTTTATTATTGTTAGTAGGAAATTGACTAGCGTATTATACACATCGTATAGATATTTACAGAAATCACCTAGGTATTATACGTTTAGATTGATTTTGTAGTTTTTCTGTAATTTGTGATCCTTAATAATTTTTATACGTGTCACACAGGTTGAGTTGCCTGAAGATTTAACAACAACTCAAAATTTAACAACAACTGCTGAGTTCTAGCTCACAAATATCCTGTAACTTCCTACCATAACTGTACAAAATTTCATTCCATTTTATTCAGTAGCTTTCCAGAAATTAGGATCAAAATTTAATCATTTAATCAAAACAGAATTAAAAATTTCGATCCTGTTTTCCGAAAAAACTACTGAATTAAATGAAATGAAACTGGGTACAGCTATTCTCACTAACAATATAGAAGGCTTAAAAGAGCCGTTTTTTGAAAATAGATCTAGGCGATAAGTTCCCTACCTAAAATATTCGGATGAAATTCATATGAATTTTATGTAGATTGTTGAAGTCAATTTCATAATGAATTTATGTAAGATTCATGTAAGATTTACAGGAAGTATACACAAAATTTATGAAGAATATGTTTGGGGTACATCTTTTAAATTTTTTTTGTAATAAAGTCTTTTTATAAATTCAAAATTTTATAAATTATGTGACAAGTTTTTTTAAAAATTAATTTCATAAAAGTTCATTTATAAAACAATAAAATTCGAAATTAATTCTCAAAAACAATATGATGTCCAATGAATTTTAATTTTAAATAAACATTAATTATATCGAGTCAACATATCGAGGAGCGCAGGCTCTCATTTGAATTTGATGAAAGATATCAAGAACCTGATAAACCCTTCCTTGAAATTCCTTGGAAAAAATCCTGTTGATATAAGGCATTCGAATTCTTGAACGGTTAACTATTTTCGATGAAAACAACATTATTAAAGTGAGAAGCATGAAAAATGGTCACACCTAAAAAGTAGTCACACCTCATACGCATATATCGAAGATTCTCCAGGAATTCGTGATATTTTTGCATGAATATCGTCCCGGACAGATCGCTCGATGCACTAGGTCCAAATCCGGACTCGACGATGACTTAGCCGGGAATTCACGATGTTACTGTACGAAAATAACCCCGGGTAGTCCGCTCAAAGCACTAGGTCGGAATACGGACATGAGGATGACTTTCTCCGTCAAGTCGCGATGTATTTACACGAATTTCGTCATAATTTAAAACTATAGCTGGCTAAATTTGAGCTGGGGGAGCTTTTTCCTTTTCATAGTTTCAACAACTCTTTCAGCCATGACTACGCTGAAATCATCTACATCGGCGTGGTCGTCAATGCATTCTTTCACAAATTGCACGTTAGTAAGGCCACCAATACTGACAGACCTGGCTTCACACACTGGTGTTTTCTTACAGAGCCATTGAGTTCTTTGGCCAATAGTCCTAAAATTTTTAGAATACAAAGAACCTTCGAAGTAAAGATTATAACTAGAGCTTCACGATTTTATCAATTGAGCCATTTCTGTAAGTAAAAATACTCTGACGAACAGAAATATCGTTACACTACATGAAACACTGGTCTACTTATCATACAGTGTAAGCGACTTATCAAATGTGGGCATCATAAACAATCAAACAATAACATATCATAGACATTGATATAATAACACAAATAAACTTTCATTATTTTGACAAAAACTGAGTATTATTTGAATGTGAGTTTAAACTATAAGCAAGTGACAGGCCCGGTGGGACCGGTCTTCAAAGGGCCGATGGATTTACCAGCTAATTCCGAACATCCCAAAGTGGGTCGAAAGGAGACATGGAGAAGTGGACTACTGTTTCACACAACTCCTGTCCAGGCATGGCTACTCCAAAAACCATAGCAAGCGCTATGATAACACCCTTAATGCACTTTATCGAGTCGTAAAATAACGTCAGGCTCATGCTCGAGACTGCAAACAATTGGATGGCGGTATCGTCTTCCGCGCATCGGTCGTCTCATGACTAAGACAAGAGGCGCACTAGATGCAAGGATGTGCTGTGTTCCGACTGGACGAATATTCGAGGATGTTTTTTGGCTAGTGTGGTGTGATGACACGGGCTAAGTCACCAGCCTTTGGAGCCAGTAAGAAGCCTTGTTCACTGTGCGAACCGGAAGCGAAGAGGATAAACATAAATAGGAGCCCGAGGTGAGGACTCTCAAGCCTGGCTATAGACGGAAAGCACAGCACTCCCATGATGAAGTCAGAAACGAGAACCACACTCACAAGATGGCACTAGACAGCGAGTTCTAAATACTTAACTCAGGAGGAGATGCCAGCAATGTGTGACTAGTCAGGAGACGGCTCCGGGAGTGGGATACGACAATCGACAGATGGCACCGCGCATAGAACGAAGGTTCACCAAAAAAGAAAAGATGAGTCCCTGAACCGCTAATCATCGCATATCACTATGCGCCGGATGGAGGATGAATGGAAACAACTAATTTCGAAGTAGCAGAAATGCTCAACTTACCTCGGCCTCACCACCTCAGCGCTTTTAACTGTCTTAAATCTTGGAAATGCTCTGTCAAAACCCACCACTATATCTTTAAAATAAAATCCAAATACCTTCAGTATATAAAATAAACCCTGTAACGCCATCACATTAATGTGGGTCCCGTCTCACGAGGGAATCAGCCAAAATAATTACGTCCATTCTCTGGGCAAGAGTGCCTCTAATATAACTAACCCTGAAAACACATCGGTTCTCTTTGCAGACCTCAAAGAAAAATTGAAGAAAGACGCATTCAGCAATACTTAAGTAAAGGCAAAAGAAGATGGTTCATCTAAAGGGCAAATATACTTTCGTAAATTTGTAAACGACCGGAAACATCCATGGTTTCATAGATAATACTTAAACCAAAAAAACATAAAGATAATTTGTAGAATGAGAGCAAATCACGATAGTCTCACCGAATCTCTATTTAGGCAAATGCAGATTTTCTGAAGAAACTTTAAACTATGTCTTAGGGAGTGTAACCAGTACAATATATATAGAAGAACCCTTCGGCTAAACCTATCTAAAATGAACATTCATCTGCTATATGACGTCGATATCCTGATCGCCTCCCCCCGCATACATAGAAGCATGCATTTTCATATGCTCATTCTTTAACGTATAATGGGAAGTTGGAACATTTATAATTATTGTATTTAATAATAATTGCCGGGAGAGAGTCTAACGAATAATATATTCGTTACAAACGATGCTAAAATAAATGTATAAAGTCATCCATCTCACCAGCATCATACCACTCATTGCATTACATATCATCAATCGTATCACTAATACGTCCTTCTCCTGTGTCCACGTCCCCCTTTATTTACATTGCTAATTTATGTATATGGGCTAAGCCATAGTTGGCGTTATGGTCAAAAAAATTTTTTTTCTTAAATTATGTACTTTTGAAGAGTACATTAAAAAGTGAAAATCCTGAAAGTTTCAGCCCTCTAGACCCTACCCTATTGGATTTTCAGGGTCTTAAAGTTGAATTTTCTTTTTCTGCCGATATTCTGCTTACAATTCTGATTTTCTAGGGTTAATATGAAAAAATTGTTGAATCATGGTTTGTAATGTAAAATTTAATGTAGAATTCAAATTTGTACTCAAAAATCATATTAACAACTTGAATCCCCATAAAAATGATATTTTCCTGCATTAATCACATAACTGTGCGAAAATAAACATGCTCGTATCCAACCATATGGCCAATATTGTAATATGTTCATCGATACATCAAATTACAACTTCTGATAAATTTTGGTTATCGGCAGACAAACAGACTTCATTATTGATCTTAATATGAGTCGAAAATCAAGGAAAATTAGAGAAAAACCATGTTTCGTGACTCATATCAAGCACAATAATGAATTCTATTAGTCTGCCGATAACCAAAATTTATCAAAAGTTGTATTTTGATATATCGATAAACATATTACAATATTGGCCATATCGCTGGATACGAACAGGTTTATTTTTGCACAGTTTTATGATTAATGCAAGAAATTATCATTATTATGGGGTGTAACAGTTAACCCTCGGGAGGCAAGTAAATTGTCTGGCGAGATGTTCGTTGTCCTGTAACGGGGAACGAAGAAAAGGTGTGCCCAAAAATAATCTACGCGATCATGTAATGTATAACTGATAATTAGGATTATTTATTAAGAAGGGCGCCAGTCACAATAGTGACGCCTAATGATACAAAATACAAGAAAGCTAAGAATTACAAATGATATGCGATAATTGTTCGCTTGGCACGAAACATTCACCCGTACAATTATAATAACGGCATAAGGCCACCGCGGCTATTTCGGTAGATACGACGGTCGTGAGTTTGGGCTAGGCGGGGACGAGACCGAGAGAGATCGAGCGTGTTGAGAATACAATAATATTTCGCATATGCAGAAGAGAATCGAGAGACTTACATTCGTTGACTACATGGTTTATTGGTGGTTGATTGGGCCTGACGAAAACTGCAAAAATAGCGAGGGCAGACGAGAAGGCAGTCAGATGTTGAGGCTCTCCAGGATGGCAGACTCACTCTCACACACCCTGGCCATCGCAGGTCCCACACGAGAGGGGTCGGTAGCTCGAAGCTATTTCACGCGAGGTCCAACACAGAGTAATCGCTTCATCAACTCCTCGTCGGCCCGTCAGTCATCATAGGCCTCCCTTTCCACTTGACAGGTTTTCGTCTGCTCATACGACAGCACGCGCAAGACCCGTCTACGCACTTAGCGTTGATCACGGCTCTCTCTCTGCACGTTCGGCGCTTATCGATAAGTTGGCGCCGATCTGCACTACCATGAGGCTCGCTTATTTCCGATCTCTCTCTCGGGTGGAAGGGATTCTAGGATACAATATAAAGGAAGGAGTACCGTCGGACCCTGTGCTGGACTACTTCCTTACAGGGGATTCAAGTTGTCAATATGATTTTTGAGTACAAATTTGAATTCTACATTGAATTTTACATTAAAAACCATGATTTAACAATTTTTTCATATTAACCATAGAAAATCAGAATTGTAAGTAGAATATCAGCAGAAAAAGAAAATTCAACTTTGAGGCCATGATAATCCAATAAGGTTAGACCTAAAGGGCTGAAACTCTCAGGATTTTCGCTTTTCAATGTACTCTTCAATTTAAGAAAAAAAATTTTTTTGACCATCAAGCTAACTGTGGCTTAGCCGATTAAATATTTTTTAATCGCGTTCAAGATTCTGCCGTTTTTTATACAGACAAACAATTGATTTTTTGGAGTTCTCCAACGATCTGTTTAGGCAGTAATTTAACTCATAATTTTATTTCAAATCTGTGGAGTTGAAAACATCTAAAGATGACTATTTTATCAAAGCCACAATGCAATTTGAATCGTACACAAAGTGAAAAAATTGAACCTCGACCAGGAGCCGAGCCTGGAACTCCCCGCCAATAGCTGGCGAGTGCTATACCAGTTTCGCTACCGAGGTCTTGGTCAAATCTATCACTTATTTGTGTACATGAAGAAATGATGTTACTTTTATTGATTCAAATTTTTAATTTTTTTATGAAGTTACTCGCGTAAAGAATATTAATCGCGTTGTATTCAAATGGCCAGTTTCTGATCTATGGCCCGGTTATTAAATTTTTTTTTTTACGTCCAATCTAAGCTTTTCGTGAAAAATCAACACTCATAAAATTATGAGTTAAATTACTGCCTAAACAGATCGTTGGAGAACTCCAAAAAATCAATTGTTTGTCTGTATAAAAAACCGCTGAATCTTGAACGCGATTAAAAAATATTTAATAACCCGGCCATAGATCAGAAACTGGCCATTTGAATACAACGCGATTAATATTCTTCACGCGAGTAACTTCATAAAAAAATTAAAAATTTGAATCAATGAAAGTAATACATTTCTTCATGTACACAAATAAGTGATAGATTTGACCAAGACTTGGGTAGCGAAACTGGTATAGCACTCGCCGGCTATTGGCATAGAGTTCCAGGCTCGACTCCTGGTGGATGTTGAATTTTTTCACTTTGTGTACGATTCAAATTGCGTTGTGGCTTTGATAAAATAGTCATCTTTAGATGTTTTCAACTCCACAGATTTGAAATTAGCGTAGAAAAATGTCTCGTATTTTAAATCATCTTGAAAATCATCTTCCTATCTTAGCTTTTCGTGGAAAATCAACACTCATAAAATTATGAGTTAAATTGCTGCCTAAACAGATCGTTGGAGAACTCCAAAAAATCAATTGTTTGTATGGCTTAGCCCATATATAGACGATAAAGATCCCCTCCTACGAGATCCTCCAGGCTCCCCTCAAAATAACGTAAAATTGTGTCATTTTTCACGGTATTTTTAGGGTTCCCCTTCTCCAACCTCTCATCTTCTGATATGTAATTGTTGATAATATTTACAAATTTCTAAAAAAAAATTGTAAATTGTTTATTATAAAAAAATGAAGTAAAAATATAGGCAATACTATAAGTTTAAGTTTCACACTACTATGAAGAATATCGTTTCCACACTAGTTAGGAACAGTATTAGTTCTTGCACATTTTACATTATTGTTACTTTTTATTATAGTACATTATTGCAAATTTATTTCTGCGTTAACGTATATATCTATCAATTTATAGTTTTAAGGGTCTCCACACCTGATTTCCATAGCTCCCCCACATTTACCACAATTTTTAAAAGACCTTATTTTTACTTGTTTTTTGTTAATTTTTTATGTGGTTTTGTCACTTTTTAACTATTGCTCCCCATTATGTATATGAGTCATTTCACGTCAAGTCTCCTAGCGCGGCGCCCGCGCGGCATTATTCATCGAAATTGTTCAATTTGTAACTCGCCAGAAAAGCACCTAGATGCACCCAGAAAAAATATGTGCCATATGATTTTGATAGGAAATTTTCTCAGCTTTCCGATGATGAGGTCAGATTTTCCAAAATTTTCCATTTTCCCCGGAAAAACTTGACATAAACTTTCAAACTCAAATTTCTCAAAAACGGCATTTTTAAGATTTTTTTAAATAGTGCCAATCGAAAGCTGAGGAAATTTCCTATCGATATGCAAGTTTTCAGAGAGTACTTTTGATAATTACTCAATGAAATGAAATATTATTTCCAGGGAGTTTCCATGAAACTATTCTGGAAGCATTAATAAAATCTTGAAGGAAGCTTTACCGAAACTTTCGAGAAAATTTCAGTATGTTTTTCAGAAATATTCTATGGAAGCTTCTGAAAAGTTTTCTGAAAAGTTGCGAGGATGGTTTCATAGAGTACAAATGTTTCATTAAAGCTTTCAGGAAACATTCTTGGAAGTTTCCTGAAAGGTTATTTCGAAAGTTTCAGTGAAACTTTCAAAAAGCTTTCTAGATACTTTCGAGTAAGTTATTAGCTTCATAAATCGCAAACAGGTGGTGTATACATAAATTTATCAAACTCGCAAGTGGGCAGCATGAAATTTTTATTCAAGTGCTAGCTCCTTGACTGCTAATTTTTAAGTTTCGAAGTCTTCATAAAGATTTTCTAAAGTTTTTTTAGCGAATACTTGGTTATTCGAGGAGATGTTCTTCTCCGAACTTTAAGGTAAATGAATTTTTTCAATTACTTTTAATTACGATGAACATATCATATAAACAATCACACGATCTTTCAGTAAATTTATCTGAACAAGTGTCCGTAACCTTGCCAAGAAAGATTTATATATATTGTGACGTGCGAGGGTCTGGGCCTTAGCCGGTGCTCGCCCTGCAGTCTAATTATTTATTACGGAGGCTCCGGTTAGCCTAAATAGTCGTCTTACCTCAAAAGGGGGGTCGAGCTTTCCACCAAGTGTGCCTCGAGCGTCGGCGATTTCGTGCTGAAAAGTTGGAATAAGGTTCGCGAAATAACCACAAGAGGAAGTTACTATTAAATCAAAGTCACTTATTTATTCACTGAAATGTCCGAGTTAATTATGATTCTATGATTTATTCAAATTCCTAAATTATTATTCAACTTCGTTAAATTACAAGACACAGTCAATTGCTGCTGTATTGTGACGTCAAATGGCCGTAAGGGTACTCGCGCAACGAAGTCCAAGGGGAAACTGTCGAGTCACAACACGCTCTCGGCTCGAATCCCGATATCGTGCCGCACACTTGCACTCGCGCGTCTCCACGTCACTGTAGGCGAAACCTAATACCACGTGCGTTCGCTCGCGACAGTCCAAGGGGAATCACAGAGTCACAACACGTGCTCTGTTCGAATCCCGATTTTGTGACACGCTCTTAATTACCACGCGGAAGTTGCTTCGCTCCGCTCGGCCTGCGACGGCTCTGCGGATACGCCGAAATGCCAAGATGGCCGAATATCAGTACTCGGACGCGTGCAACGCAAAAGCGACTTACTCGCCTCGGACGACTTCGCTACGCTACGACAAATACACGCCACGTGACTTACTTTACTTCGCGATCTACTGTCTCACACACACATCGACATACAACACTCTACGCTTCACACACACGACCGACCAAGCTATTTTATTATTACAAATGACTAAGCGCTTACGACATCTTCGGCGCGATCTTGCGACGCCATGTCACTGTCTCTTCGTTGAAGCTGGGATGAGGTTATGTCCGAGTCGATGGTCGGATCCGCGCCACTTCTCGCTCGCAGATTTAGCCTCGCAGCTGGATCGCGGATCGGCGCCGTGTCTCGCACGCTGCGTCGCCTGCTCGTCGGCTCGGAAATCAGTGCCACGTCTCGATAGCACCTAACCTCTCGTCGAATCACTACTCGAGTTGGATCGGCACCGCTTACGACCGGCGACGTGAACTCGGTGTCGGCACTCGCACTACCTCACTCTCACGATGCCACCTCGGTACTCGTGAAGAGAGGACTCGTGCACTACACGGCACACACAGCACAGCTTAATGCGCTTCGCACTGCTCTCTTCGAGCTCGACCGGCGTAACCTCGCCACGGATTATACGCACGACCGTCTTACTATCTCCGCGTAATTCGCCTCGGACGCTTCTTTCTACGCGACTGCACTCGGCACCGCTTCCCTGCTGCTTCAATGCTGCTGGTGCTTCGCCTCGGACTCGCGACTCGCTCACTAGCTTCTCTCACAGACAAAACTCGACCCGGCTCGCTATTCAACAAAACTCTGTCGAAAACTCTCTGGTTGCTGCGTACTCGTGCGAGCGGTAACGCGTAATCGCCGCTTCACGTGTCGTCTTCTTCCTTCGTCTTCTTCCTCGTGGCTCGTTGCGCTGCTGCTGCTGCTGTTGCAACTCGCCTCCGCGCCGCTCGCTCGGCCAGTAACAGGCACGTGCCTGCTCCGCCGCGGCGCGTGGAGCTTAGAAGCGCTTAGCTCCTTCTTCACCCTATACGATCGGTCGCGACTCGCAACTCACACGTGCATACACACTGCACTTGCTCCACACGACGCGCGATTGTCGCCAGTGACATCGTCACAACATATTTTGAGAACCTTTCAAATGGCTTTCAAGATAGCTCTCAGGAAGTTTCCATGATATCTTTCAGGAAACTTTCAAGAAAGTTTTTTGGGACCTTTTGGGTGCGGACATTTTCAGCTTCTTAAAAGCTTCCATGCACCCTTTCTGGTAGATTCCCAAACTTTCTTGAAAGCTTCCAAAATGCTTTCAAGAAGCTTTTATGCTATGTGGGTATGGTCAATTTCAGTTAACATTTTTAAAAAATTATAATGTGTGTAATGCCGTAAATTGCATTATCTGTTGGGCCACCCTGACGAACTATCGTCGACTTACCGAGTATATAATTAGCTATAAGAATTGTTATTAATTATTGTATTTTGAATCTGATTTCATATGAGCGCCAAGTGTGAAAATATCGAACCTCAACACACGTATACGTTGACACACGAGAGCGTACATATGAACAGAGCAGAGAGTCGAAGATTTGCTTTGAGGGCGAACGAAGCTCGAGTTGAGCGCGACATCCTCGGGGATGTCTACTTCGGATCGACGAGTACCACCCGGGTAATAAGATCCTAAGTCGCTCGAGTGAAAGGTGCAAGGGCCGGCACGAGTCGACCCGAGTGCACGAGAGAGAGCCAGTAGATTGTTATTAGTACGAGCCGACGCGCCCACCAGTGCTACGATCGTTGCATCTGCCGTCGACCGGGTATTCGGGTACTCTCTGAGGCCGTGTATAATGTTTATTGTATTAGAATAAACCTGGTAGTCTTTATTATTAAGATAGTTCCGTAAAAAAAATGACTATCGATAAAGGGTCTTGAAATTTTAACCACATATTATTGACAGTGCTTTTCATATGCTACGTGTCGAAAAGACGCAATTTTTTGTGACTATAAAAAAACACATCGATAATATCTTTTCAAAAACTAGGAGATGATTGTTCAGTATGTACTGAAACATAGCTCAAAAACTGGAAAAACTTGACGATATAGTTTTTGAGAAAAGTTAATGTAAAAATATTGCAAAAATAAAAATTTAAGCTTTTTGACCTGAAATCCATTTTCAGGCTTTTAGGGTCATTTTAAACAAAAAAGTGCTCTTGCAAATTTTCTCTAAAATCTATTTTTCACTAGCTATAAAAAATTCAAATTTAAACCATTTTATCAAGCAATGAATCTTTACGATTTTTTATTTCAATAAGTTAGAACTCTACGAAAAATTTAAAAACAACAAAAAAGTCTTGGAATTTGTCAAGGAAAGCGTATGAATTTTTTCAGATTTTTTCTAGACATATACCCGAATTTGTAGGTCAGGTTTTGAGGGAACTATCTTAATATTGAGTGTTTGTTTCTTGGTGTGAGTGAGTGTGAATCCCTGTATCTCCCTTTCTTATATCCTCTAGGAACATGCATTAAAAAGTCTCTACGCCCTAGGACGGACCTGCAGAGCCAAGGGGCACACATGACTCGAACGGGCGCGTAGAGACTTTCCAATGGATGTTTCTAAAGGGTGGACTTTATGGGTTACATGCGATATCAACAAAATGTATTGTTACCAAATAGATGAGATGGGAAATCTTGCCACGATTTCATTCTTTTAGTATACTATAGAGCCATTTTTTCATACATATTTTCTTTTTGCTCATAGTATATTGTAGTAGTATATTGAATAGTATATTGAATTGCTGCTTTTCTATTACTCAAAAATTTTCAAACAGTCTCAGAGACATAAATATATTATTAATACATAAATTGTGGTATTTTTGGTTTTTTCAACCCTGGGGAAGTTATATTACATCTTAAAATTGCTCTGTTGCCGTATCTTTACATGTGAACCCTTTGAGCAAAAGAGCTGAGATTTTCAGGGATTGTTTTACATGAACATGGCTTGGGGGAACGTGAAAGGAATTGGGACAAATGAGTACTTTTTCAGATTACATTATTGCGTAACCTGTCATTTTATCATATTATACTAATGAATAAAAGTGTATACATGGCTGTCAAATTGTGTATAATTGATTAAAATATCTGAAAGTGCTTGCGTTTGTAATCACACATCTACTGAACAAAATGACACCCCTATGACTGATCCCCCATGTATAATCGGTTCTTGCCGGATCCTACGGCACAGGTGTGTGGCGACGCACTTCAGAGCGCTCGCACATATATATTTTTGATGAGCTGTGATTGTTCAATAATTACGTTTTGTTTTGTTGATTGGGATATCTAGAGAGATTTTGTATGAGCCTCAGTTTGGTTGCGACAGTCACAGAGAGAAGATCTCAATAAATTCAATAACAGCTGTTCAATAATTTAGTTTCATTACTCATCACTACAAATTGGGGACCAACACTAAAAATTCATTGTCTCTCTAGTAACTTGCGAGTACTAAAAAGCAATATCTTCGGCTGCCACATTTTCGTTTTCGATTTTTTACAATGGTTTTGGAACGCGATCACTCATCACTACAGGTGTACCTCTCAGGACTGTGGGCTTGTTTCATCAACAAGGGTTCTATGGTGACTCGGACCTCAATTGTAATATTCCAGAGTGAAAAACTTTAGAAAAAGAGTGGAAAAACTAAGAACTCGTTGAATAGTATCGTCTTGTGAGTATAAAATCTCGCTTCTAGT
Organism: Trichogramma pretiosum; assembly: GCF_000599845.2. Lineage (NCBI taxonomy): Eukaryota > Metazoa > Arthropoda > Insecta > Hymenoptera > Trichogrammatidae > Trichogramma > Trichogramma pretiosum. Next base: position 225,293 of record NW_019641654.1, read on the forward strand.
TCAATCTTGTGGGTAGGTTCACCTGATCATATAGTCTTGATCTTCCAGCGCTGCGCCGTGATTGGGTCTACATCTGTCTCCGAAAGGCTGAATACTCAGCAACATCCCTCTGTTTATAGTGGAATCCGAACCACCTAGAGTACAATTTTGATCTCACCGAGCGAAAAATCACGAATGATATTTCCCTAGTAGGGATTGAACTTGCCCCCTTAGCAACAGCGTTGGCTTAATAAGCTAGTGTCTTAACGACCCTACTTACTGGACAAACGACTGGATAAGACACAATACAAAGGAGAAATATGCGTAATCTTGGTCGTTAGGTGGTCTGAGTTTATTTTCGATATAATAGAGCGAGCGCACACAAATTTTAGTAACCACGTAAACAAGGCATCTTTGAGTATAGATTTAACGTTTTTTAAATAAAATTTTTGTTGTTATGCTATAAATAAATAAATGAATAGAAGCTAGAATTTACAAAAGGAAATGACTATTTAAAAGAATTATATTGTAACGGGGGTCACAGTCATCGCCTACGGATAGGCAACCCTCACTCGCGCTATACGTGAAAAGCGTAATGATGATGAGATACCGCGCTGGTCAAGCGAGTACAATGTATATTAAGTAGGTATTTTCATGCCAAAAAATAGTACAGCTGAGCAGCAGAGCCGAGACCAGGATCGATAACGAAAATTATTTCGAGTCAGCAGCATGATGCAACAACAATGCGATGGTGTGCAAAAGTAGGCCCCCTGCTGCAATCACGCGAGCGCCAGCAGGCACGTGCCGAGCCAGCGGAGCAGACGCGAAACAGGGAGTAACCATCGATCCCTCGTCTCGAGCGAAGTGATCGTGCAAAACGCGAAAACGAAAAGGTTAATTTGCGGCCAAAAGCAAAGAAAGTATAATTATGAGTGCAGTTTGAGAGTGTCTGAGAGTAATAAGCAGTTTCCGTGCAGTGAGTTCGTCGTGCAATCGTTTGCTACGAGAGCCGGCGTTGCACTTTATTTGCAAGTGCAAATGAAAACCGCATGCATCGCCACGTGAACTAGTGCTCGTTCGTCTGAGGCTTTCGTGCGAGAAAATAGTGGGAGAGACATAGCGTCAAGGCCAACAGCAAGGTTAAGTGCAAGATCATCGTTGCTGTTGCGGAGGCTTGAAGCTGCCGTTCACCGAGAGCTCGAAAAACGAAGAGCATCGTCAAGTAATTTTAAGAAAATTATTGATTGACAAGTAGTTTGGCCGGTTGCGTATGTGTATATCTGCGTGATTGTGTCGACCGTCCCAATTTTTTTTTTCAATTTTTTAAAATTTTTTTGCTTATTTTTAGTATTTTTTATATTTTTTTGAAGAGATTTTTTTGATAGCAGATTTTTAGAGAGATTTTCTTGACGGCTTCTTTGAAAGAGAGATTTTTTTCGCCACCTATTTCTAAGAGAGATTTATTTGACCGCATTCGCATGAGTAATTGTCTCCGTAGGGACGGTCGGTGTGTAATGTTCGCGACAACTGCGTAGTGCGATGTGCTGTATTGAGTCGCGTCGCTAGACGTCATCTTGCTCTTGCTCACGCGTATCGTGTGTTGGCGTGTATCGTCGCATACGCGTGCACCGGCTCCGTTCGACTCGTCGCGTGTGTGGTGGATCGGCGCCACTTCTCGCTTTCATCGCCACCTGCGTGGCATCGGCCATCATGTGTTCCGTGCGGGGCATCAAGACTCGCCTGCGCGTATTGGCGAGCATCGCCGTATACGTGTGCGAGTTGAGCTGTGCCGCAGCGCACGTGTGGTAAATATTTGCACGACGAGCGATCACACAATAAGTAGTACTCAAGTGCGGCATTAAGTCCTGGTCACGATAGCGTTTGCGGAACAGCGGAGCGGAGCTAATTGATTGATTGCTGCAGAGAGCATACCACAGGCCCTGCGCGACCAAAATCGACCGATTCTTCTGAATAAATTGAATAGGAGTAATTAACAGGAAAATCATTGTCGTTATCATTTCAAATTTTGAACTTTCAGTTGAACCCGAAACCCGTTCTTTGAGGTAGCGACATCTGACGGCAAGTTGGTGACGCGAGTCAGCGCTCGCGACTCGATTGGCGACGGCCCAGACCCCCCCTTTGTATGAGGTACGACAATAAGTCCTCGAGCTTGCCCCGTAAATAAAATAGACAACGAAGGAACGAGCAGGGGTAATTGCCTCCCCCAATTCCGCCCCGTCGCAATATATTGTGGAGAACAGTTTGAAATACGCAGCTCTTGCTTGCCGTCCAGCGACGAACGATTTGACCTTCATCTTGCTTGAGTCGCGCATTACAAGCTATACGCTGTGTCACACTGTTGTCGTGCGTTCAACGAATTATTATAAAGATAATTATGAATTGAGGGGTAAATTTACATGTATTTTCTGTAAGGGTTCGAACATTTTTTTCAAAATTTATGAAATACAGAGTTTTATTTAGGAATGAAAGCGATCTGAATTAGAGGGGTTCAATTGTATTAAATAAAGAAATAATAGCTTAAATTAATGGGTATGATTATCGATCAGGAGTAATTTTGATGTGTGAATCCTTCGCTGTTATTTTCAGCCTTGCAGGAAAAGTTTGTGACATCAAAGCTCTCAACATCATGTAGTTGGGGCCTGACTTTTTTCAAAAAAATCTCTTATGAGTTAATTGTCCCGAAAGAACGAATAACGACTGCGCACAAGAATTTGGAGCTTCTCCAAATTGCACACGTACCTTATGATTTACCTTGTTTCACCATTTCCAATAAGCTACTAACTATTTTTACATCTAAAAGCTTGTCCTGATTCATTGAAACTTTACTACATATTATCAAAGTCTATGACTTTCCATACGAATAACATTGAACAATAATCTTATATAAAAGGATATAAGAAATGAGAATCAAAAAATAATATATTATAATTGTTTTCCAGTTTCAGAGAAGCAGCGAGCATGCTCTTTTCAGCGTTTCAGTAGTTGACGTTTTCACTCAGTTAACTCAATGTTTTGATGTTGTTTCAAAATTAGAATGCCCGGATCCTGAAATATGGAAAAGATACATGAAAAGATTTGCTAAGACCATCGTAAAGGTACTTATTTCTTATGCGGATATTGTAAAAAAAGAGTTTCCTAGCCACATGGAAGATGAAAGAGTTGTAAGTTTGTATACTAATATCATTCAGTGACAATATGTTAGGCAAAATTTTAAACGAGATTCTTTACAGGCTTGCATTCTTATGAATAATATACAACAGCTCCGAGTCCAATTAGAAAAAATGTTCGAGTCAATGGGAGGGGAAAATTTAGAGGTTGATGCTGCTAACATTTTAAAAGAACTACAATCGCAATTGAATAATGCCTTGGACGATCTTGCAACACTATTTGCAAAAAGCTTAGAAATACGGATAACAATATCTGTCAGAGAATTAGGAGATTTATTATTGTCATCTAAGCTCGCTAATCAACAGAATCAATCAGTTACTGGAGAAGCTGATGTAGTTCTTGCTCCGCTGATGAATCTTTTAGACGGTAGTTTGACTTTGTATGCTGAATCTTGCGAAAAAACTGTTCTGAAGCGGTTACTCAAAGAATTGTGGAAGATTGTTATGACAATTTTGGAAAAAACTGTCGTGTTGCCACCAATAACGGACAGAAGCGTAAGTAATAAAATATTAATTAGAAATAGCAAAGTAATACGAGATTTTCTAACAGATTTCTATTGAAATGAATCTTCCCAATCAAATGATTTTAATTGGTTTCTATTATAAAATTGGTTTTGCAAAACTTTTTAGCGTGCATTTTAACGAATGTACATTCTTTATACTCTGTCGAAATTAATTGTAAGTAATAATGATACTGCGGATAATTCTTTCAGGAAAAATACTGTGTATAGAAAATCCGCGTATACTGGGAGCCATGTTATATGGGAATTGGGGGTTGGGTTCAAAGAGAAAAAATTTTTAGTATATTAAATAAAAATTACGATGAAATTTATCAAATCAAATTGAAATTTATTGATTTACAAAAAAGTCAAATATACGTTTTAGTTTAGCTTTTCGCAAAAAGTCTGTGTATAATACTCTGTAAGCTGACGTCGCTACTTCACACTCATGTTGAAACATTAGGCTACGAGTAACGATTTGATTTGCCGATAGAGCCTTATCAATTGAGCTCTGACCTGTGTTTAAAATCTGAGCCAGTGATTTTATAGATATCGTGGGCTCTGAGGTTTCACTAGAATTCGAGTCTCTAAATGGGATTCCTGTATATTAGAAATTCATGATCGAAAAAACGGACAAGAAAGCTGAGAAAAAAAAACTCATAAAAACATGTTTTTATACCTTTTTCTAGTTGAATTTAATTGTCATACGTGTGAGTTGCGATTACAGAGAGCCACGCAAAGTTTAAGAGTCACGCATCCGCGCGGCTGGACGGCCGAGCATCGACTTTGTTTGTATCTCTCATAGAAATTATGAATATTAAACTTTTAAAAAAACTGTATTTTATTTAACATAACCTCAGCTTTCCATTGAAACAATAAAAAACGCAAAAAAGATCAGGAATCTTGATAAGTGTGCAACCAAGGAGGAGATCGCAGAAGCGCTGGGCACGTCGCCGGGCGCCCTCGGCCTCAACAAGGAAGTAGTCAGAACTCTACGAAAAGCGTACGCAAACCATTCGTAAGCAGCGTATCAACGTGGTCATAGTGTGTGATCAGCACAAGAACTTAGATCCACCCTATACATGGCTTGCCGATGCCAACAGCCAAGCCGCCATCTGGGTGCAGGAATGCAGCATGGTGCAGGAGCACCCAGCAATAGTGCGTCCTTTTTTTACCTGGGCCCGTATCAGCAGAATCCACTTTTTCAGCGTCGATGCACCACCAAGACTCGGTGATGTACAACTTTCCGCTCTTCTCACCAACATCACCGAAGAAGCCTGGGGTAAGAGGCGGCTCATCATCGAGGGCGACTTGAACGCCTGATCAACGGAGTGGGGATGTCTTACCTGGTTTAGCTGTTCTGCATGATGGTCCACTGCACAGGTGGACCGGTAAAGGTTGGACCATCAAGCCATCGTGTTTGAGATAGAGACCGCCAGACTGCCTAGACCCACGACGCTTCAAAGCTGCAAGTAGAACGCGCCCACCCTTGACACAGAGTGCCTCTCAGTCATAATGGCCATTGCCACGGTTCTACCCGGGCCTACAGAAGAAATGGCAACGAGGCTCATAACCACCATTACCAGTGCATGCGACGCGTCTTTGAAAGCAATTGGCCTCCTTGGCTCAATGGGTAAAGTTCTTGCCTACTGATACAAGGATGTGCCGTACGGCATGGGTTCGATCCCCACCCCACTGGGCGAATTTTCGAGGCGCGTTTTTTCGACGAAGCTCGCGGACTTGTGCTTCGTCACAGTTCAAAAATTAAAATTAAAATAAAAGGCCATAAGTCAATGAATATAACAAGCACCGGTTTTAACATAATACCTATTGGTCTAGTTTACAATATTTAAATGGGGCACAATGAAAAATGTTTACATTAATACATGTTGGTTATTTAAAATTTAAAATGTTTTTGTAGATCTTATTAAATCTGCATTTCTGTCAGTGTTTGCATTTTTGCCAGTATTAGCATTTCTGACAGTGTTCTACACTTCCAATTCGATTTTTGGTCTAATACTTTTACTTTATCTGAGTCCATTTCAAGTTTAACCCTGTGAGATGTGACTACTGTGCCTTTTTTGCAATTCTAATGCTTCTGTATGCCAACCATTATATACGAATAACCTAGTAATAAGTATTGTAAAAATAAAAATAATAATTAAGTATGGTGCAATATAGACTGGCAAGTGAACACGTATGACGCAATGACAAACGCATAAACTTGCGAGAGAAAAGCGGGACAGCTCGAGATGTACACGAGACTGGCAGGCATACAATGGCGAACGTAGGCCAAGCCACCGTTTGAATGAATGTGTGAGCGTGAGCGGCTAACATGCGCTTACGCGTTAGAGCAAGCCGTATATATATATATACTAGGAGGGCTCCGCCCCCCTGCTCGCTCCGCTCGCCAACCCCCCAATTAAGTTTAACACTTAAATAAAAAAAATAATGATATTTTTAGTAATAAAACGGTCAAGTATTTTATTGATGAAAAATTAAAAAAAAATAGTCTGTAGGAAATACATTTTTGGCTAAATTTATCTAGTCCGGGAGCGGGCTACCTTCCCGTAGAAAACTGTAGGTGAATGGTTAGAATAAGGTGTTATCGATCAATTTTGACGCACGAATTTGGTGGTTAATTTTAGCTCTGAGTGGTACCATATTGTCAAAAGTCCATTTGTTTAATTAAATTACCAAAATGGTCGAATATTCATTATTTTTTTTATTTAAACATCATGTTCGTGTTCTACCAAAGATTTTTTGAGAAAAATGTTCCTTGTGATTTTTCTCTAAAATGCATATTTATCGAGTTATAAGCCAATGAAAATGAGAAAAACGCTAATTTCGTGATATTCGATTGCGTGTAATAACATGAAAAACAATATTTTCGATGATGTGAGCGCTTTTTATTATTCTTCGGACATCTCTATGCAAAGTCTTGTAGTTTTTTTTCAAGATTTCTAAGGATTACCTAACGATAAATATGCATTTTAGATAAAAATCACAAGGGACATCTTTTTCTTAAAAATTTTCTTAGAATACGAATATGATGTTTAAAAATCCATATTCGACCATTTTAGTAATTTTTTTAAACAAATGGGTTCTTAACCACATGGTACCACTTGCAGCCAACATTAATTACCAAATTTGGGTTCAGCGAGTCAAAATCCATCGATAACACCTTATTCTAATCATTTACTTACAGTGTCTTACGGGAAGGTAGCCCGCTCCTGGACTAATCGTATCACGACACGATTTTTTTTTGATTTCTTGGAAATTTTTTTTTTGTTTATTGTAAAGTACGTATGTATAAAAGTACCTTCGTATTTTTATACGTGATATAAGTTATTGTTATAAAAATACCTGTCACATATCCGGTGGATTTACGGTGGAGGAGCAGTGGAGGAGCAGTGGAGGAGCAGTGGGGAGCAGTGGGGGAGCAGTGGGGGAGCAGTGGGGGAGCAGTGGGGAGCAGTGGAATTTTTGGGGAGCAGTGGGGGAGCAGTAATAATTTATACGGGGAAAAACACCGCAAATCATGTAAAAATCACGTGAATTTCACATTTTTGAAAAAATTGTGGGGGAGCAGGTGGAAATTTTGGGGAGCAAGGGAACCACATCCTCTCTACTATATAGTAATAGATATATATATATATAAGCTCGCGTATGTGTGCAAGGTGCATACAGAGAAAGCGTATCACACGCGTACGAGATAAAACCCGTGGTGGACGAATTTGGTGAATATGAGGGAAAAAACATAGTTGCACGCGCGCTTGCATGCTCCCTTATCACCGAGAGATGACTCGTGTAAGCCACTAAGGTAACCAAGTGACCCCAGTTCCACGAAGAACTCGCCTTAAATAGAGGTATATAGAACGGCACATGCATTACTCGAGGGTCAACAAGTGACCAACGGTACGCTATTTTGCAACTCGGAAAAAACACTGTTATGCTCCCTCTGAGAATATGCATGGAAAGCTTGCTGGCGCAGCCGAACATCTGGGCCTGCCAGATCATTTGCAGCTTCTTTGATGAGTGTGGGATCAAAGTATAACAAGAACCAACCGTTTTTCCTTTTCTTAGCTTAGTGAATTGTTACACTTTATTGTTATACTTGTCTGTACTTGTTATACTTGTCTATAATTTGCACATCTGTAAAGATTTTTTGTAATTTTTAATTAATATTAAGATTAAGATAAGTGCAATGCCCTAACGGGCGCAAGCACTATAAATATAAAAAAAAAAAAAAAAAAAAAGAAGTATGCATGCATTGATGAGTATATTACCGGGGTAAAAATTAGGCTCGCGGCAGATTATTGAGTGGAGTGAAGCTATGAACTGATCATTAAATATCGTTAAACAGAGCAAAGGTTCGGGAGGATCAATTAATCACGCGGTGGAGCGAACTTCTGTGTCGAACGATCGTACTGTTAAATTCTGGTTGATTCTTTATACGAGATACATTATACAAAGAGCATTAAGTAGTATCACTGACAATGAGACCAAATGAGATGCGGGTCACCAAATGTCCTGAAAATTTTTTTCTGGTCTCCTGGTATCTTATAATAAATCCCCCTATGCTTATTTTGATCCAGTGGGCCATAGGGCCCATTTTAAAAATCATTTTCTAGTTTATTGGAAAATCTTTGTGATTTTCTCACTTGTAATAGGACATATTAAACGGAAAATTGCACAATGTACAAGTCTTAGAATTAGTCAAAGAATAAATTTGAATTTTTTCAGAATTTTCGAGACCTGCTATCACCTATTTTTAAAGGCCCAAATTTAATGCATTTTTACATTTTTCTTAAGAATTTCAGAGACTTTTGAAAATAAGTGATAGTTGGTTTCGAAAATTCTGAAAAAATTCAAATGTATTCTTTGACCAATTTTAAGACTTGTATGAAGTAATGATAAGAAGAAAATGATTTTTATAGTGGGCCCTAAGGCTCATTGGATCAACCTAAGCATAGTGGGCTTCATTATTAGGTACCAGGAGACCAGAAAAAAATTTTCAGGACATTTGGTGGCCCGCATCTCATGTGTTCTACTTGTGAGCACCGTACAATTGATACTCCGCGACGAGTCGAGTCGTTGTGTGCAACGAGTTATTATTTGTAAGAATTGTAAAACTCAAGGTGGTGCATTTTGTGCCTCTCAGCAACTCGATAGAATGTCGTCATCAAGGTCTTCTGACGCAATAGTTTGTAATCGTTTGTGATAGTTCTTGTATTTATTTTCAAGTCTACATTTGTAAATAAAGTCTTGTGTGTGAACCTCACTTTAGTCTTATACCGATGGTGGTTACAAATATAATTCCTTGACCAAGTGCCACAAAAAAATGCCATTTTATAAATGCCACGAAAACAATACCATAATCAAAAAGTGCCACGAACAAAATTCCATTTTGCAATATGCCGCGAACAAAATTCGATCTAAGAATGGGTCTCGACTATCGGGCCATTTTTTGGTACGGTAGTATTATGTTTCTGAATCGGTATTTTTTTCGTGGCATTTTCTGAATTGGAATTTTGTTCGTGGTACTTTCTGAATTGGAATTTCATTCGTGGCACATTTTGAAATGGAATTTTCTTTCCGGCTAGTACCGTGAAATGGCGTTGTTTTCGTGGCCACATCAATATATTAATTTAACGTTCATCTTCTCAGATGACAACAGTGTTAATATTTTAAGTAAAACATTAAAGTTATTTCCACAGAAAGGGAAACAAAAGAGGACTCTAAGTTGACGTTTAGTTTCATCAATGTATACTGCTGGGCATTTTTAAATTCAATTTTATATACGACTCCTGTCTTGTCCCATTTTTGCTTCCTCATAGAGGAAGCTTTGTGACGGACCGATTTTCGACTTTACATATATATTCTTAAACTAGACCGAATTTCTGACACATGTTGGTATGTATGTGTGTGTGTGTGTGTGTGTGTGTGTGTATGTACGTATGTATGTCTGTGCAGAGTGATATCTCGATGACGGTAGTTCGTATCGTTACTGTAGATGTCTCATTTTATTCGTTTTGATGTAAGGAAGAAGCCAAAACATCATTTTTAGTTCTGCGTTAAGTATTTAAAAAGTTATGAGGGATTTTCGAGAAAAAAATTTTTTTTTCATGTTTTTTTTAGTTTTGTCATATTTGTTCTAAAACAAACTGATTTTTTTGAATAAAAGCAATACTTTTTTTAAGGCAGAGCTTTTAACCTTTGATTTAAGATAAAAAGCGTAAAGATTCACCGTAAGTTTGAAAAGTTACGTTTTGAAACTGAAATTTGGTTTTTATGATTTTTTTCTTTTTCTTAGTTTTGTGTTGTTTCGTACCCAAAATTTATGATGTGTCAAAACCTTGTTTATGGACGGATTAAGGATGAAGCCAGAAAATTTGATTTAGTGATAAACGAACAAAAAATTTTTTTTTTCGATTTTTAAAAATATTTTTTTTTCTCGGGAAAATTTTTTTTTTCTTTTATGATTCAAACTGTTTTGTGAACAAATTAGAAAAAATGATATTAATATTGCCAATAGTATATTACTGACATAGGCCGCGAAAATAATCAAAGTTCCAGAGTACGTGTAATTAGTGTCCGAGGCGAAGCCGAGGCCGATAACACGTGCTCTGGGGCTTTCTTTTTTCACGGCGTAGGCCTGTATACTATTATTCATACACAGTGGTCCGAAAATCGCTCTTCTCGCTTTGCACAGTGGCAGAGAAGTAGTCACTTTCGGGCCGCTGGTACAAAAACTATTTTTTTTTTGAGGGAACTACCTTAATTGTTAGGTCATCGTGAAAAAAATTCGATAATAATTATATATCAAAGAATAGAAGATCATTGGCAATTGATTCCACAAACAGAAATAATTTATGATTGAAAGTGTTTTGTGAAAAAAATTAGAAAAGATGATATTAATATTTCCAAATTATTTTGAAGTTAAAGAAAAAGTATGAGGAAGCTACTTGCCAATAAATTGGCAGCGGTTTTCTGTCTTGTTTTTACCTAGTCGGACTAGGCTTGGCTGCTGGATGTTACCTCGGTGTCGCACACACAAAAATGCACCACCTCAAGCTAGTCCTATTATTCTTTTTAATGAAGCAGGTGTAGAAGGCAATATTCTTATGCAAAATGTTTTGAGAAATTTTCGGCACGAGTAAAAAACGTTTTGTCGTTCACCATCACGAATTTCTTGATCGCATCATGTTTTTTATTTAAAGCGTCATTGCTGTTAAAATAACATGAGTTCTTCTGTCTGTGCATCGATCCTTTAATGTTAAAAATTATTGCACTTTTTATATTATCACCTGTTTTTTCTTGCAAAACATTGATGCTTTCAAGACATCTCTCTACATTTCTAACAGTGTCAATGACTGTTAAATTGTCCCACTGGTTACTCAAATTAAACTTCGGTCCCAATGAAATTACTTCTCTCACTGTCGGTGACAAATACACTACCCGTCAATTACTTCTGTCATATCTAAGTGAAAAATGAGTAAAATTCAAAGTGTTGTAGCTCAGTCAAAAAAAGTCAGATCGAAATTTGGGAGGCACCATTTGAAAGGTCTATGCAAGCACTTAAACGTTATATACATTGTTATTCGGTCAATTAATTTATTTATAAATTTTTATTAACAATTAACGACAAAAAAATATTGTTTTTTTGTCTCTGCTATTTCTCTTGCCATTTTAGTTAGAGAGGTCGTAGAAACATTTAAACCGATGAATTTTTAGTAATTATGCTGAAGAAATAAATAAAACGAAGGAAAGAATTAGCAAGAGCAAACGCAAAAAAAAACTTTTTTACAATGCAAAAACTAAAGATTATCCCGAGAAAAATTTTGATTGTTAACAGTAGATTCCGCTAAAGTGTGAGTTTACGTAGTGTGACGTGTAAATATTGGTTGGATAAGATGACTGGAAGATTTGTGAATAAGTGGTTTTACGTATTTTTTGTTGACATTTGTATGCATATCAACATCTTGTATAGACGATTGCATAAGTTAAGAGCCCATCTAAACGCAAGTCGAATTGAAAAAGAAATCCTAAATATATTTTATGACTCGACGAAGAGGCATTGCAATAATGAATTTCTAAGGAGGACCTCAAGTTTAAATAAAAAACTTGACCGGTTACGTAAGCCACAAATGACATCAGAGAGATTGAATAATAATATCGAAGATAAATGGATTGCTAATCTTACTGATACATACACTGCCTGTTAATTATTTTTGCCATACCTAAGCGAAAAATGAGTAAAATTCAAAGTGTCGTAGCTCAGTCCAAAATGTCAGATCAGAAAAATTATGGTTCTTTAAACCAAACAAAAAAAATTAAAAATTTGTCCGAAAAATAAATTTTGAGAATTTTATTCGACAAGCAACAATAACTTTTAAACTAAACGTCGAAATTCAAATTTAAGCCCAGATTCTAAAAGGGCATTAAATGTTACATAAAATTACGTATGCGCAAAGTCTTTTCAAGGCCCTAAACATGGTAAAAAATCGCAAACAAAAAATTTCGTCACTTTGTGAGTCAGTGGGTTAACACGCAAGAAAAATCGGAAAAAAAAATTTCTCAGAAACTTATCGTAACTATTGCTTCTTACTGTGCACATGAAAACCAACCTTTTTCTGATATAAAATTTTTTTTCCACACCCACTTGAACGCCGTGTATATGTGAATGAACAAAAAGGTCGCTTTTACAGTAAAAGAACTGTATATTTATTAAAAAAGGTTGTTGGATACTTTTTAAAAAAAAGATTTGAAGGTCTTATCAAAACCTAAAAATGTCAGACAAATTTGACTTATCTCAAAAAAGTCTTATAGGGTACTTATACTAGTGATTGACCGCTTTCGACCAGTAAATGACCACTTTTGGATGTGCAATAATTATCGTTTTTCCTTGTTTAATTATGATCGAACATAGAAAACAAGATGCATCGTTCACTAAAGAATTGATTTACGTCCATATAAATACATTTTTAATTGTTTTTCATGTGATATTTTCAAAATGGTCATTCACTGGTACTCGGTCATTGATTGGTCTGAATACCCTAGAATAGAATACAGGAAAAATGGCGTAATATATCCAATTCAACATAAGATGCGTGAATTGATCGTCTGCCACTTATGTGCATGACTGTTGTTAAAAGCATAGGTGGTCAGTTTGACCAAAAAATAGGTTTAATTTTTTTTTTTTTTCTCTCTCTTTCTTTTAGAAGACACCTTCTTCTTAGAAGGGCCTGCAGGAGGCTTGGAGCCCGTGCGCAGGAAGAGTTTTGAATACCCCCCTCCCTACTGTCTCGCATTTGCCCAGGCCCGAAGACCTGTGGGGCAGGGGAAACCTGGGGGTATACGTAGTGCATATGCACTACACCCTCCTCCTCATCCTCCAGGGAAAAACCCGCCCCGAGACAGGTGGAGCACATGGGTTCTTATCCCGCCGAACGGCAATCAGAAAAATCCGATTTCCCCGCCAGGATTCGAACCCAAGGCTCCTCGAGCAGTCTATTGTCTCAGAGGGTAGCACGCTACCAACTGAGCCAACGACCGCTCAATTATGTGTTAATTTTGAATTTGTAGACTATAATTACTGTTTGATTTTTTCTCGTTGACCGAATTTATTCATTTTTTCAATATTATTATCATAAGTAATAATTAACTGACTAGCTTATTGTTGTTGTGTTGTTTGTAATGTTATAAAATCCATAACCGATGAAGATGGAAGAAGTTTCGTCACGCCAGAAAAATATCAATTTACTTAGCAACGTGCAGATCTTATTTAATTATCAGAGTTTAAAAAAATTGGTAATGCATTGAAACTACAAAGGCAATGTAGAAACGTGTGGGTAAACTCACCTGAAAATATCGTTAATCTTGCAGTTGTCGAACGCTTGGGTCGACTCTCGACGCTTCTCGCTAAGTCTGCTACGGTTCGTCGAGGCCTCGTCGTACTTTCTTCCGCTACGAAAAACTGCCTGCTCTGTACGACCGAGGTCTCGCCTGGGAGGTGATGTTTAATGGAAAAGAGGTGAAAGAAACTAGTCGAGATTCCTTTTTAAAAAACTCACTTTTATTTATTCACCTTTCTCGAGGCTTCCAAAAGTACAAGCTTTTTTAAGTCTATTTTACTTAAATACATCATAAATTCATCCACGTAAATTATATATTCGCTCTGTGCCACCTAGCAGCGACAAGTGTACTACTACACATACATCAATCTATATTGCACAGGGTGACACAAAAGTATGGAAACCTCCTAAAAGCGGGCTTATGCGGAGAAAAAAATCTAAAACTTCATATTCGACGTATTTTTTGATGGGGAAGCCAATTGCGAAATTGGATTTAACTTTGAACATAACCTCAAAGTTACAGCGACCCAATAATCGATTTTTCAAATGCAACCCTGTATTTCTTATTGCAAACTTGAAAAGAGCTGACAATTTTACGTTGAAACATGAATTTCGTTTTTTTTTTTTCAAGGTTATTTTAAGGGCTCCAAAGGCTCAAATAAAACCCCGATTTAACCCAAATTAAGCTCATGTAATAACTTCATTTTTTAACTTTGGCACCCGCTTTTAGGAGGTTTTCATACTTTTGTGACACCCTGTATAGATGAAAGCGGAAATATGGCTGTGAAAGACTACTTGCTAGAAAAGATTTCTCTTTCAATGAAAGGTACACGAAGTACCTCAGCACACCAGGTAAACGAAACCTTAGTAAAATTGCTTGAAAAGTTGTGTAAAAAAAGAAGAATCCGGCGAAGAAAATAAAACCTGAATTTAAACAAATTGTCCCACAATTTTTTCTTTAGAAATTCGAAGGAAAAAAGATGAATCCAACGCAATGAATACAAATATACGAAAATAAATGTGAAGGACTAAGCATTTATAGGGAAAATCGAAGCCCTTAGATTGTTTTTAGATGATTCGATAAAAGATTTGCTTAAACACATATGCTAATTAAACACACCTTAGAGTCTGAATGGAGCACATGGAAAGAAACCTTTTTGAAATCTTTTGCGGATAAAGTCTGGTCTCTGTCACTTATGCACTGATTACAAATACTTTAATGGCTTGATTTTAGAGTACTACTTAAGAAGACACACCTGTGTTTATGCCTATAAATGCAAAAACATGAAAATTAAGGATTAATATTAAAATTTTTTGTTTCTGATATTAAAATATGTTATTACAGGTCGTTTACAACAAAAAGTATGTCTTTAGTTCCTTTGATTATTAAAATTCATCCAGGATCCATATATATTGACTTGTGATCTTTAAGTCCTTGACTGTTGATTTTGAATGTAATATTTAATCAATTGCGATCCTTTAGGTCTCAAAAGTTTTGTAATAATTAAATTCTTTTCCACTTAACTCTAGCAGATTTTTTATTACAAAGTTTTGTAATTAAATTCTGATTTTTATGCAAAGTTTTGTAATTAAATTCTTTTCTCCTTAAGTGTAGCAGATTTTTTATTTAGTAACTTTTTTAATTTACTAATTTCCAAATATTATGAGCGATTAAGAGCGTTATTAAAATAGCTATTTTTGTCATTTTCTTTGCACTTTAGTATGAAAAAAAGTTTCTAAGCCTTTTCTTGATATTCTGTTACACTTAAGTGAAAAAATTTAATTATAAACATTTTTGAGACCTAAAGGATCACAAGTCAATATATATGAATCCTGGTAGAATTTTACTAAGTAAAGGAACTATAGACATATTTTTTGTTGTCAATGGACCTGTAAAAACATATTTTAACATCAGAAACACAAAATTTTAATATTAATCCTTAATTTTCATGTTTTTGCATTTATAGGCATAAACATCGGTGTGTCCTCTTAAAGAAAGAACTTCTGAAATTAAATAGTGAGATGTACAACAGGACTATAGTGGATCTAATTGCTAATAAAATGCCACCATTCGTCAGAAATTTAGAGACAAGATGCCACAACAACAATTGAATTATTCAGTGAAATAAGAAAATTTGAGACCTAAAAAAAACAAATAAGGTGTATCAATACAAATGTATGATAGTTAAAACTGAATCAAAATCAAATCTAAAACAGCCATGTAAAATGTGCGAAAGCAGAGGCAACAGATATCATCCTGAGGAGTGCTGCTGATCCAGTGGAAATAAAAATAATAGAATGAATACCTTAAAGGGCCGAGCCGTGTTAAAAGCTTAAATTCAGCTTCAGCTAAAAATAGCTATGTAAATCGAAATACTGGAAATTTTTTTTATGTGATCATAAAATATGTTCATTAGACACCTGATTGACCAAAAAAGACCTCTACCCAAGCTCTGAAATACCAATTACATCACTTTTTTCATAAGACGAAATGTTGTGTTATAAATCACTTTCCGCATGATCTTGAAAAGAGTTTTTCATCAATATTGATCTATGGGGTCTCAAAATCTTCAGAAAAGTACCCGCATCCACGTAAGTGGAGCAGAATTTTGAAAAATTGCGTACAACTTTATATATACGTCAAAATGTGACAATTTTTAAGAAAATTCGTATTTTATCAACACCAAATGCCATATTTAAGCTCTTGGAAGAGAAACAAACTTTTTTTTCAAATTCTGTTCCGCTTAAGTGGATGAGGGTACTTTTCTGCAAATTTTGAGACTCCATAGATCAACTTTGATGAAGAGCTCACGTCAGAATCACGTGGCAAATAAATCCAATTATAATATTTAGTATTATGAAAAAATAGGCGTAGTTGGCATTTCAGAGCTTGGGTAGAAGTTTTTTTGTCAATCTGGTGTCTAATGAACATATTTTACTATCACAAAAAAAAAATATCCACTATTTCGATTTATATAGCTATTTTTTGAATCTAAGCTTTTAACACAGGTTGGTCCCCTTAATAGAAATCGAAAACACAGAAGACTCAAAAACTAGATTTTTTTCCGCTGATTGATATTAAGGTGATATTAAACGAAACGTTTGAATGTAAAGGCGTTAATGATCCTGGTTCAAATATAACACTAATAAACTCTACGTTAGTAAAAATAAAGAATTTATGCAACTTTAACTGTTCAATAAAAATGATCGGCAGTTGGGGAAATACAAAAGGATTAATAAAATTAAATGCAAAAATATTAAGCGTCTAAGACAATATCAATGAATTCTTATACAACAATAAAGAATTTGAATATGATATAAGAAAATAATATGCATACAAAATCGAAAAAAAATTAAATTTCTCAGAAACCGATTGTAACTATTACTTCTCATTGGTCGATGTTTACATAGCAAATACTATCTTTACACCGATGACTTCACGATTGTCTGCCACGGTTTAGCCAAACGTCCAGATCTGATAGTCAGCAGGATGAACGACGACTTCACACGAGTGGCCGCTTAAGCAGAGGAGAACGGCCTGGTCATAACTCGATTTGGTTTGGCTGTCAGCGTTACACAAGGAGGATGCGTCCAGCTGCTTTCCTGCCCGTGCAGCTGCGTGACGATGCCTTGAATTCGGAGAAAAACAGTAAGTTTCTGGGCTATGTTCTGGACGAACCCTTTCGTGTCAAGAAAACACTAATTGCGCCTCCGTGAAGAGATTCACCGCCCTGGCGCGTTTTCGAAGGATGGTAGATTTCTTGCCTTGCTTCACCAGATTCATGGTCTTGCCATCGCTGGTTTTTCCTTACTTGTATTATAAAGCTGGACTAATGGGTGGTCCGTCGGTACGATTTTTTTTTTCTATTTCTTTCTCTTTACAAGACACCTTCTTCTTAGAAGGGCCTGCAGTGGGCCCGTGCGCAGGAAGAGTTTAACTACCCCCCTCCCTACTGTCTCGCATTTGCCCAGGTCCGAAGACCTGTGGGGCAGGGGAATCCTGGGGGTATACGTAGTGCATATGCACTACACCCTCCTCCTCCTCCTCCAGGGAAAAACCCGCCCGAGACAGGCGGAGCACATGGGCTCTCATCCTGCCTAACGGCAATCGGAGAAATCTGATTTCCCTCGCCAGGATTTGAACCCAAGGCTCCTCGAGCGGTCTATTGTCTCCGAGGCTAGCACGCTAACCACTGAGCCAACGACCGCTCAACGGTCATGCGCAATTTACAACGGGCATGCGCAGATTTGAACATATATATTTTCATCTTACTTTGCCCATTCAAAAGCTTAATGAGCACCGACTTCTTCTGCGCATCTCTGTACTGAAATTCCTTTTGTTCGACTCACGAGGAGACCACCCCAGCTCCGGGACATGGATTTGCTCGTCTAAGTTCGTCGTCTCTTTTTCGTTTAAGTACTTCTATATCGATATAGAAATTAACAAAGATTTTTTTATAATGTGGAAAATCCTCTGAAAAATGGACCCTAAGGCCTATGAAATCAAACTAAGCACAGAGAGCTTCAGTGTTGGGTACCAGGAGACGCAAAAACAATTTTGGAATAAATCCATGACCCGGAGCTGGGGTGGTCTCCTTGCCAGTTGTCTACAGAATGGCTTTTTCATACACGTCACCAACCTATGGAAAGATCTGCCTTGTGAGATGGAAATTCTCTTTCGAAGTCCTGGTTTCGCGAAAGTCTTACGTGAGATGTATCTGCGCCAAGCAATCCGAATCCAAGGGATCCGAAGCAGGACTCGTTTTCATCCAAGATGGCGGCGTACGCTCGGCACTCAATGTAGGCTCTTGTGGGAGTCAAGTGATCAATAAATATTTAAATTAAATGAACGATTTTTTTAGGTATCTGATGTGGTCAAGATCATCCTTATTCAAATATCTTCTCGTGAAAAAATTTTTGTTTAAAATCTTCAGTCCGTTCACCTGCAATTAAATAATTAAGTCATTTTGACCCTATATCTGATGTTAATTCGGCTACTGCAGTTGTCTAAAGTGAGGTTAAAGAGAGCTGTAGCAGCCGAATTAACGTCAGATATAGGGTCAAAATGACCTTATTATTTAATTGCAGGTGAACGGACAGAAGTTTTTTAACAAAAATTTTTTCACAAGAAGATATTTGAATGATATTTGAAGGATGATTTTGACCACATCAGATACCTAAACAAATTGTTCATTTAATTTAAATATTTATTTATCACTTGACTCCCATAAGAGCCTACGTTAAGTGCAGTGCGTACGTCTGCATCTTGGACGAAAACGAGCGCTGCTTCGGATCCCAATACTTCACTGAAGTATTTCATCTTATTATTCTTATTATAATATTATTTTTCTTTTTATCGTTTTACCATTTGTTGAACTAATTATTGTTCTTGTTATTATAATTTAATCACTATTTTTTCTCATGTATACTTTGTACCATCCAAATCGCTCTTAGCCAAAAATAAATTATTTCTCTCTATCTATCTATCAATCGATCGAAAGCAATCTAAGGGTACAACCATATCAACTATGATTGCTACCATTGATGTTCCGAAAAAGTATATTTCATTTCATCGCTATGCCTTAAATGATTAATTGCGAAGAGCATAATGACAGACAAGCTTGAAACCTTGTTTTTTTTTCTTGAGTATAAATGAATACATAGAAATAAAAACTTTTTTTTAAATTATTTCAAGAAGCTCAATTTATTCATGCATAATTTCTGTTTTAGATGATGTTTAAAAGCTTAACTGACAATGCCAAGAATTTGGCAGCCAATGCCAAAATCGAGGATATGTCACGAATATTCAAAAATCACATGGCCGGTAAACCAGATGTAAAAAATGCTCTGAGTGGTGTCATGGTAAGTAGTACTCACGTAACTCATAATTTAATATGTAGTTATAATTAGAATTATATTTATCAAATATGAAAAAAAAACAAGTAAATCGATTGCTTTTATTCTCTCTATTTCTCCTTCCCGAGAAGGCCTGCAAAAAGCATAGCCCGTGCGCAAGAGAGACTTTTACTACACCCCTCCTACTGTCTAGCGTTTGCCCGGGTCCGAAGACCTGTGGCTGAAGGAAAATCTCAGGGTGTACGAAGTGAATGTGCACTAGGGTGGAACGAAAAAACACTTTTGACGCGGGCTTATATTGTAAGTCCCGTTATTGAGTATACGTCTGCTGTTGTAGCAGCCGCCGTACACAACAGGCAACGAGTCACGGCTCTCCGGTGTTATGAAGACACCTGTATACATGTCAAACACACGTGTTTGACGGGTATCCGCTATTTTAGCGCTAGTTTCACTTTGTTTTAAAGCGAAACTGTCGAACTTGTTTTAAGTTCTTTTTGCCGTGAGTTATTCACGGGCTCGCAGAGTAGAAGAAAGAATTCAAAACACATACGTTATGTTATATAACGTCTCCGTGGGCCGTATTATACAGCTGGAGGGTTTTGAGAGAGTAAGAGGCGAGCTTGTTTCAAGTTCTTTGCCATGAGTTGTTCATGGGCTTGTAGCGTCGGAGAGGAAAGACGAAGGAAAAAGTGAATTTTGAACTTACTCGTTATGTTTTATAACTGCTCCGTGAGCTGTGTTTTACAACTGGAGATTCAAAGGAGAATGCGAGGCTGGTTGGCTTGTTCATCGGCTTTTTATACTCTCAGGATCTATATTGTCTCAGATGTGCTAAGTACGTGCTGGAATGTGATTTAACCCGTAACGTAAAACTCGCGAGTGGACTGAACAAACCAACCGTCCTCTGATTCTCGATCTTTCCAAGTTCAACGGGCCAAATCTTTATTATAAAATATAAGGCATATTTGTTGATAAAAGTGTGATACAGTGAATTATTTAAAATCAGTGAGTTGAGACAAGTGAAACGATACCAAACAAAGCATATTTACGATGACTCAGTATTTGTTCGTGAAGTGCTAGTGATTTCATTATTATTTAATTAATATGATGGATTACTCGAGTTTGATATCGGTGGTATAGTGGTAACTGCTATTATTTGATATTCTTGCACTCAGCTTAAACTTAATGTAATATTGTGTTTGTAAATAATCATTTTGATATACGCGATCCGACCTTAAGTCGGATCCGCGCCATTTCTGCGACATCACAGTCGGATCGGCGTCGCTTCCGCACTCCTCGAGCGCTTTGCTCGCCGAGTTCGGATCGGCGCCTTTCTTCCATTTCCCGACGACAAGACCGCTGCGTGCGCTCCCCACCCCAGTTCCGCCGGCCAATGGCGCGCCGCCGCTGCGCGCTGGCATAAGTACAGCGCGCCCGGCCGGCGGAGCTCACTTGCGGTCGAGCTCTCGACCGCGACGCATCGGCAGCAAGCCCCTTGGCAATCCAAGGAGCTACTGCCTTCCCAGAGGGTCACTCGGCTAGGGACGTTGACGAATAAAGATTACTTCTTTTAAAACTTAAATCTTTGACTTGTCTTTCCTGCACCTACCCGCTCAAGGACGACCATCGGAACGACGACAAACTGGGATCGACTTCTCTATGCCGCTACCTTCCAGATCTCGACGAGGCCTCTACAACAAACAACAAACTGTCCTTTTCAGGACTCTCATTTTTCTTCGTTGCAAAACATCACAAGTCCCTTCGGACTTGTCACAACAACGTAAAGTTGCTCTTTTCAGGGCTACGATCGAACCGATTGAATTTCTATAAGTCTCCACGAGACGTTAAGAAATTCGATCAGGACGGACCTTCTCAGGACCACCTCTAAAATCTGATCAACTTCCTGGCTGGCTTGGCCAGGCAAGATCGGACCAGTCTTTAAGACTAAAAACTTCGAACGCTGAAATCAGCCAAGTGGTTTGCTACTTGGCTGATAGACTCTCGAACGCTAAAATCAGCCAAGTAGTTTGCTACTTGGCTGATAGATTCTCGAACGCTGAAATCAGCCAAGTAGTTTGCTACTTGGCTGATAGATTCTCGAACGCTGAAATCAGCCAAGTAGTTTGCTACTTGGCTGATAGATTCTTCGCGAATCAACTCAACTTCTCATCTGAGAAGTGGAGCCAAACGAGACTCGGCCACCCTTTTCAGGGCCACTCTCGAATTCGGCCAATTCACCACCGGGCGAGAGTTTTTTCGCCTTTCGAAACCTCCCCCCACTACCACACAGAAGCACTATCCGAAATGGATATAGCATGCGGCAGGGCCGCCCGGCCGGCACTTCTTTTGCGATCGCAAAGCCGACAGCATGTCTCTCCGCGACGCCGCTGCTCGATTCATTCCTCTCAGCACTAGCAGCGACGAGGAAGAGCCACGTTACTCCCGTTTCGCCAGAGAACACCAGCTTGCTTCCATTGTCGTCGTGCCGCTGCGGAATACAGTCTTGCCGCATACCAGACTCCCGGACAATCCCGCCTGCATTCGACAACAAACTCGCCCAACTCTCTGTTTGCCCGAGGCTCGTCTTCCGCAATTTGAGTCGCCGGGAAAGAGACAGCCGCTCAAGTTGCCCGGCCGAGCTCGCTCTCTCTCACCGTACCTTAGGGAGCATCCACCGGTCCCGCCTCAACTCCTCAAACCGATCAAAGTACGGATTGAAGCACCGGTAGAATTTCCCGTCCGCCGACCGACAAGGCCACGAGCATCGACACCAGCGAGGAAAGCATCTCTCTCTCCGCGGCGACTCTTCGGCGAGCGCTTTCGAGAGAAGCCAGCAAATCCTCCACCTCCGGTTCCAGAGCCCGTCGTCGTCGCCAAACAGAGCCCCAAACGAGGCAAGTGGTCGAAGGCTCCATCCGACCGACGGCGAAACATAAGGCGAGCAGTTAAACTCCAGCAACAGTTCAAAACTCGTCAAGGACACAGCGGCCCGTAAATCGAAGAAACCATTCAGTCCTTTTCAGGGCTACCATACCTCTGAGACGTAAGGACAAGTCATAACAATTTTGAGTCGTTGATACAGCCACGTGCAGTTATACATCTATGGAGTCATTTTCTATTTAATTGTCATCATTGAGTTATAATAAAAATTAAATTAATTGAACATAGTAATTAAACATAGTGAGTTACAATATTTAGAAATCATATAAAAATAATTAATCATTTGTTAAAATGAGACTTAAAATGATTTGTTAAAATGTAACTTAGGAACGCTATGATCTAGGATTGATATTTTTCTAATGGAGGTAATGGAGCGATTATCGTTCGATCATGATTATAGGCGGAAAAAAACATATGATATCAGTGGCGGTGCTGGACGTCACACTATTTTCTATTGATGGAAATCCGATTTTGTCAAAAAAATTCGCAAAAAGGTACACAGTGCGTCGGTGACGCCTTATCGAAAGCCAAATTTATATACATTGTAACGAAGTTACAGGGGACAGCTCGGCTGAAAGGTCTTTTATCAAGATGCTTCTCGGCTGATTGTAGTCCTCGCATCTCCATAGAATATGGTTTAAGCTTTCCTCCGGGAAGCCGCAAGCACACCCGGGGTTGGAGATGATGTTTTTGCGATGGAGGGACTCGGCGAGGCTATGGTGATTGCTACGCATACGGTTAATAGTGACGATGAAGGCACGGGTCAATCCTCTATTGGAGTACCACGGCGAAGCGGAGTTGCGATGGTGGTATAGCTCGAAGTACGTTTTGCCCTTCGATCGTCTGTCGTTCTCGCAATCGGAGGTCGAGCTGGCGCGGCAGTCGCGCCTAAACAACTCCGCGAGGTCCGAGAAGGCCACCGGCGGGAGATCAGCCGAGTCGGAGCAGGTAGCTGCTCTAGCCAGTGCATCCACCGATTCGTTGCCCTGAATGCCGATGTGCGAGGGAATCCACGCGAAGCGCACAGAGCAGTTTCTTTGTAGCAGGGAGAGATGTTTTTCCAAGATTTCGAAAATCACGTGGTTTGTCTTGACGTTGAGCCGGTGAGATTCAAAACTTGAGAGTACGCTGAGAGAGTCACTCAAGATGACGTAGCTCCTGTTGTCGTTACCTTCGATTATGTAATCCAGAGCATCTCTTATTGCGTAACACTCCGCGGAGAATATTGACGCGAGCGGGCTCAGACTTCTAGTACAGTGGTGATCGTCTGCGGGGCAGAGAAAAGCGCAGCCTACGCACGGAGCGCCGGTGATCTTGCTGCCGTCGGTATATATTGGTGTGAGGTGATTGGAGTTAATGAGCTCGTCTATGACATTATTCATGTATATTGTTGAATGTGATGAACAAGATTAGTGATAATTGATCAATTTTGAGTGATTTTTTTTCCAACTATAGATCCAATGTTTTACAAATGTGAGTGAATAAGTAGAGGACTGAGTTCAAGTTCTTATGTGAAATTGTGTAAATTCGTGTGAAAAGTTGATTTGGACATAGTCAACTTAGTTACCAGTTTCCACATAAAACCCATGTTAGCGTATACTAACATTTTAGTACAACTTATAAATATGGCTTTATGTATCTCTCTGGGATAATTGAACATTGTCCTTGTGGGTCTAATATGTTGAAAATTCAAGTTAAATAACTGTTTTTTATTGTCCAAAAAGTTTAAAGTAGTCTCAGTGACATGAGAGTATCATTATGACATAAACTGGTGTATTTTTGTTTTTTTTAACTCTTGGGCAGTTACGTTTCATCTCAAAATTGCTTTGTTGCCGTAACTTTCCATGTGAACCGTTAGAGCAAATGAGCTGAAATTTTTAGGGATTGTTCTACATGAGAATGGCTACAAACGCAAGCACTTTCAAAGGTATTGGGACAAATGAGCACTTTTTTCAGGCTATGATGTAGCATAATCTGTCATTTTATCATATATATTAATGAATAAATGTGTATATGTGGCTGGCAAATTGTGTATAACTAATTAAAAAATCTGAAAGTGCTTGCGTTTGTAACCACACATCTAATGATTAAAATGAGACCCCAAGGACCATGATTGAACCATCGGTTCTAGCTGGAACCTACGGCACAGGGGTCCCTGTCAGATCTGTGGGCTTGCTTCATCGAGCAGGGTTCTATGGTGACTGGGACCTCAATTTACATTTACCAGAGTAAAAAACTTTTGAAAAAGAGTGAAAAAAATAGAGTTTACTCTGTTTATTCCAAAAAAATTTTTTTTCTTCATTTTTAATAAATTTTTTACAAATGTAGGTTTAAGGTACCTTTCCCCCCTTAAATAAATATCGCGTCAAGATTGTCACATCCATCAGCAACAAGATTAACGATATCATATCTTTGGGTAAAGATAGAACGGACAAATTTGATAGGGTTAATTCAGTATAACAAGTTCGATTGTGAGTCCTGTTATGAGACATATATAGGTGAGAGAAAAAGAGCGTTAAAAAAACGTATTCATGAGCATAAAAATAAGAAAGACCCTGACTCTGTAAAGAATGTACATACATCTCGTCATGACCATGAGTTTGACTTTGACAATGTGCAAATTATTCATTCTGAAAGCAATCGTCATAACCGGTTGATTGCTGAAATGTTATTTATTAAGAAATACAAATACTCAATCAATAAAATTGAAGATACCGCCAAACTCAAGTGTGTTTATAAAAATTTGATAAAATATTGCCGTTAACTGTCTTGTCTCTTATGTTTATGCTTGTTACATGTATTATGTTTTTGAACGATTTGCTCAGTTTTATACTCACCGTCCTCGTGACTAGGTCTGTATAGTCTTTGTACATTAAAATGTAAATTTATATTCATTAATTTATAGTGACTCTTGTATGTTTTAATTGTGTCTGTAGCCAGATAAGGTCGGGAAAATTCTCGACGAAAAGTCGCTCATACACGAGAATAAAATTGACTAACTTAGCTTGTGCTAGCTTGATACCAACATCTTTGTTTTTTATTCTACCTTATTGCCTAAACGGATCGACAGGTGAATTCCTGTAAATTATTATAATATAAGTTTTTCTTATTTTTGCAAAAAAAAATTTTTTTCGCCGTTCACAGAGAATCGGCCATATATTTAAGTACTAATTGGCATAACTGTGAAATTAGCACAGTGCTATGAAATGTAGTACGATACTCGGGCCACAGGGGACACTTTTCGGCCCAGCTATTAAAGAACATTATCTTCAACAACAGTTCAAGCAGCAGTACCAGCAGAAAAACAAGCAGCAGAACTGACGTCGAAACACTGCAGACCATTTCTTTGTTATGTATTTTTATGTTGATTGTCATGCATTGGTCGGCTAACTTAACAATTCTTGTATAAACTTATTTACTTTGACGCGGTTGATTTCCTAATAATAGATTCCTTCAAATACTTTAATAAATAGAGAAAATTTAATTACATTTACAAATAAAAGAAAGAAAATCTACACTAATTTGTCCAGAGACTCGATCCCAGTACCCTGTTAAATTTACATTCACATAGGAAGATCTTGATGCCCTCATTCACTCAAAAAACAGCAAAGAGAATAATATTATAGCACCTCAATGCGTTGCTACACAAGGTAAGGCATGGATTTAAATTCATAGAGCACGCGCTCGTATCTCGTGTGAGAAGTGAGACTGTCGGCCATGTGGCGCCACACAAGCACTCGCGAGTACTCTCAGAGAGGGAAGTTACGTTGCAATACATCCGGACATTTGTTGTAAATTCGATCGAGTTTACAATCTTGTTGACGACTTACGTACAACGTATTGCATGTAACAAGTCAGAGCAACTAATTGGGGAGTTGCTCGAGGTATTGCAAGAGGGGGATTGGTTGGGTGGCCAATGAAAAACACTCAGATCAAATTGCTAAATGCTTGAATCGAGCATATTATTAGTAAGTAAGAAAATAATAAATTGAAATTGGAAGTGAAAAGCTATTAATATTAATATAACAATTAATATAGCTGGACCGGATCCAGCAGCTGGAACTATCACAGAGCTTTCTGTATGAGGAAATAAAACTGTGAAATACGAAATCGATAATGGGATAAATACATCAATTGAAAATTATTTTTTGAAGTTTCACAGAATTGTATTAAAGTTATTTACTTCTTTCTCGATAAACTCTATTTTAAAAAATTTTTTCAAATAATTCTTGCAACAGAAAAATTTTAACTAAATCACAATTCAAGTTTTAATTTACCTTATTGTTTTAGGATGGAGGGGTTGAAAAAAATCTATCCCCTAAACAATGCGCTATTCTTGAAGCCGCTTTAGATACTATCAAGTCTTATTTTCATGCTAATGGAAGTGGATTAAAAAAGAACTTTTTGGAAAAATCACCTGAACTTCAGAGCTTGAAGTATGCATTGAATCTTTATATAGAAAGCACTGATACGCTCATTGAACGGTTTGTAACAACTCAAGTTAACCAAGGTAAGAAAAAAACTTTCATCTACTTTTGGTTCTAAATCAAATATCAACATGAAATAGAAACAATAAATCTCTTAAAAATTATCTTTAAATAAAAAAATCCGAAAAATGTTTCGAAAATTCTGAAAAAGCTGCATGCATATTTTTTGACTTATTGTAAGAACTTTCTGTAGAGACCTTGCATAGGAAGTGATTAATTTCAAAGCTTATTTCAAGTTTTTGGCCATAGTGCCCCCATTTAAAATCTTGATGAAAGAAAACCCCTCAATTAGCCCATCTTGTAACACACCCAGCACCCACATCTTGCTACAAAACTTTGGTGACACACGTGGATAGTAAAATAGAAGCATAGCAGGCCGCTCAGCATTATTGAAATTGTAACTTAATAGTGTTAATATACTTGTTGCGTAAACATTATTTTCATGATTGCAGAAAGATTGTGGAGAGCAGCAAATAGCATCGGGTATGAAACAATTAAAAAAAAAATTATTACACTTTTAATAGTGACGGATTTTCAAAAATCAGGAATCGAGCGTTATGAAGTTCAGCATGTGTGCGAGATATGTGTCAATCACCAACGCGTATAGAGTCTATACTATAGACCGCTCAATTTCGATAATTTTGACAAAAGAAAGTATTAAGTAGTATATTACCTAAGATGAAATAAATATTTCTCAATTAGAAACATGTTGATTTTTTGTTGCAATAATTCTGCTTTGGTTTTTAAAATTTGTTTTAATATTGTTTAAAAAACTTTTTTACATTTTTGGCAAAGATATTAACTTTTTCAATCACTTGTTCCCATCCATTCTCAATTTGATTGGCGGAATAACCGTCGTAACTGGTTAAATTACTTTTTAGCTCTTTATAAAGAATAGTCCATAGCTTTCATTGGGGAGTTTTTTATCTTTTTGTTTTTATTATCTCACTTGCCTACCTCACAAATGTTGTCCTTACAAACTATAGAACATAACCAATCAGCTTCTGGAGGAAAAGGCTTCTGAAAATTAAGTTGTAAAAAGTTGTGGAACACAATAATTGTCTTGTGCAAAAAAAACAATATTCTATGTAATTGTTATTAACTTGTCACAAAATAATAATCTATTAATTTAATCTTAAAGTAATGATTGCTATGCAACGTAGCAGTTACATAGTTATAACAATAAAAAGTATACTTGACTTTGATGGTGAATTTACGATTAATTATTTATTTATGATTTTCCATGTAATACTTCACTAAAAAATGTCTAAAATCTGTTGGCATTACTGATTTTACCGGAAATATTTTAGTCATTGCGATTATTATCTACGACGGGGCGGAATTGGGCGAGACAACTGCCCACGCTCGTTCCTTTGTCGTCAATTTTATTTACGGGGAAAGCTCGAGCACTTTTGTCTTACCTCATACAAAGGGGGTCTGGGCCGTCGTCAATTGAGTTGCGAGCACTGACTTGCGTTACCAACTTATCGTCAGATGTCGCTACCTGAAAGAACGGGTTCGGGTTCAACTCTGAGTCCAAGATCCGACAAATAACAATGACAATGAGTTTTGATGCCAATTACTACTATTCAATTTATTCAGAAAAGAATCAGTCAATTTTGGCGGCGTAGGGCCCGTGGTATGCTCTCGGCAGCAATCAATTAGCTCCGCTCGTTCCACTGCCCCGCGAACGCTATCGTGACCGAGGCTTAACGCCGCACTCGAGTATTACGTCTACTACGCGATCGCTAGCTTCATCAATACTCACCACATGTGCGCCGTGGTACCGTTCAACACGCACACGTATACAGCGATGCACACTAATACATGCATGCGAGTCTTGATGCTCCGCGCGGAGCACACATGCGATACGTGATTCCTCCGACGCAAGATGGCCGATGCCACACGAGTCGCGATGAAAGCGAGAAATGGCGTGATTCTTGCCTTTGCAAATCAAGTCCAACGCCGACTCTTTTATCGCGCGATTGCACGGCGAGCACACTGTAGTAAACTTAATATTTCTCTTGGACACACTCAACTGCATTCGTAACTTTACTTTACTTTGCGATGCTCTTGGCCGTAAGTTAACCTCTTTTCTCTTAACGTTCGCACGATCACTTTGCTCGATACGAGGACTCGCTGGTTACTGCATATTTCGCGTCTGCTCCGCTGACCCGGCACCGCTCGCGAGATGGCGGCAGGTGGTCTACTTTCGCACACCGTTGCATCGTCGTGTCACATCATGCTGCTGCCTCGTGATACCCGTTGTTGATGTTGGTATCAGCTCTGCTGCTCAGCTGGATGATACTCGCTTGGCCGGCGCTGCATCTCATCGTCATTACGCTTTTCCCGTGTAGCGCGCGTGAGGGTTGCCCATCCGTTGGCGATGACTGTGACCCCCGTCACATATCTAAAAAGTTTAGAGTTTTCCTTAGCCAAGGTGTATCGAATTGCAAATGAAAGTGACAGAGAGAAAATTAAACGATCGAATGAACTTACCTGTAAGTGATAATCGATCATAATTGTGTAAGCTGCCTCGTCCGAATAGATCAATTCTGTAGTGACGTCAGTCCTGCTAGTTTCCGCCACAGAGTTTAAATATTGTTGAAAATAGGTCCACTAGGGGCGCCCCAACCGTCCGTTAGGTCTCGTCCTCTCGCTCGTAAGTTGCGCCATTATATTTTAAAGATACAAATTGTGACATTTTTGGGTTTGGGACTTGAATCATAGGGTGGGTAATTGATCTATTCGGACGAGGCAGCTTACACAATTACGATCGATTATCACTTACAGGTAAGTTCATTCGATCGTTTAATTGTATTACGCTGCCTCGTCCTCTAGATCAATTCTGTAGTTGTTTAAAGTCTTGTCACAATTTGTAATATGTTTGAGATCACCTTTATTTATTTTCAATATGACTCAAATACATATTAAAGTAGACTTACAAAATGATAAGGAGCTTATTGCTTTTTTAATGATTTTCATTTAGTACAGTTTTTGCAAAATCTTGTGATTTTTGATCTGGCTTATTGTAAAATTTTGCTAATACAATTGATTTTTCCGTCCAACCAGCGGTTTTTCTTATAACTTCTAAATTAAGTCCTTTCCGAGCTGCAACTGATGTGGCATCATGTCGCGTACTGTGTGCTGTAAATTTTTTATCCAGACCACAGCGTTTTAATGTATCGTGTATCCATCGACTAATGGTTTGCGACGAGACACACTTGTATAGCTTTTTATGAGTTATGAAAAGCGTTTTTATATTATTTTTGTCTCCGATATTTTTTTTACGTTGATAGTAAGTTTGTAATGCACTCATTACGCAGACATTTTTACGTTCCTTGAATAATGGTATATGTAGAAGTGGCTGATATCTGTTGCGACCACTGGTTTTGATTCTTTATGGTACTTTAATTTGTACCGAATCAGTTTCCCATGTTATTTGGTCCGTTTCTATTTTTGTGAAGGTTTGAGCTCGATGAGCTGTTATAAAGACGCCATGAGTGTTACTAGTTTTGTAGTCAGTTTTTCGAGAGATAAATTTTCATTAGCGTATTGTTTTGCTAATTCGCTTATTACTATTTCCGGGTCCCACGTGGTATTATACTTTGGTTGTAGTGGTTTTTGTGCAGCAACCCCTTTAAAAAACCTTGATAAGCTTGAATTTTTTCCCAAATCATTGAGGCTCATCAGCGATATTGCTGATCGGTAAATGTTAAGTGTGCTGTAAGATTGATCCACACATTCTGGTTCCGTGAGGAATTTTGTTATGCATTCAGCTTTATCAGTGAAAGGAGATATATTTTCTCTTTTCGTGTATTCCCACTACAAACGAAGGGGTTTTTCATATTGTCTCGTAGTAGAATCTTGGATTGATGATAACATAATTGAGGCTGCCTTCTGTGAGTGTCCTTTCCTCATAATTGCTTGTAAGATAATTTTACGGCCACCAGGGTAAGGCTCTTCGATAATGGGTGGGATTCTCTGAAAGGGGAAATTAATAAATTTTCATGTGGAGAGAATTTTATTATGTTTGATTGTGACACTTTGATAAAAAATGGGAACCACGGTTGTGTTGGCCACCAGGGCGCAACAATAACTCCTTCTGCTTTGTCTATTTGCATTTTTCTTAGGGCTCGTGCCAATAATGCAAAAGGTGGAAAAGCGTAAAAATAATAAGGCTTCCATGAGATGGTGAATGCATCAATTGCCTTAGATGCGGGGTCTGGTTTCCATGATACATACGTTGTACACTTAGCATTATTATAAGAGGCGAATAAGTCAATGTCGAACGTGCCAAACTTATTATTTATTATTTCAAATGCCCATGGAGCCAGTTCCCACTCAGTTTCTTTAAATGTAAGCCGTGAAAAGCTGTCGGCTATATTTTCTTTGGTGTTAATATATGATGCAAATACAAATATGTTGCGTCTTTCGCACCAGTCCCATAACTCTTTTTTTAATTCTATAAGTTTTGTATGTTGCATATTTCCCATTTTATTTATGTTGGAAATCGCGGTCGTGTTATCGATGCGCATAAGTATTTCACAGTTTTTTCCACCATCCATTAGCTGTTTTGCCCTTGTATACGGCACCCCAGCCTGTCAACGAGGCGTCCGAGAAAATTTCGCATTCATATACGTTGTCACGTATTTTATTCTTAGCTTTCGGTAAGTTGTCACTCCACCACTTGAGGTCAGTGCGCATTTCGTCGCATGCTATAATTTTTCTATCGTAATTACTGTTATTTTTAAGTAATGAATTGAATTTACATTCTTCAAGATATTTTGTATGAATCCATCCATATCGAACGCCCGGGCAGGCTGCGATAAGTTTGCCCAGCAAATGAGCAGTTTCGCGTATCTTTAATTCCTTTTTTACAGCGACTTGTTTTATAGATTCTAATATTTTTCCAATTTTTGATTTTGTTACTCGAATGCAATAATCCATAGTGTCGATCTCGCATCCAAGAAATATGCACTGTTTACTTGGCGTTGATACACTCTTCTTCTCGTTTATGATAAACCCTAGTTTTGATAATAGTTCACGAGTTTCTTGAACGTTACGCTCGCATTTAAGTGATGTTTCTCCGACTAGTAAGAAGTCATCAAGATATACAATAGGGTATTTGCATAAGAAAAAGTAATGATATTTTTGAAATCAACATATATGAGTTATCAATGAATATTTTTTTAATTCTTCATTGCGTTTTTACTTAAAAATTTATCGTTTCAAAAAATACAACTTTTCAAACGGCAGAAAACGCGCCGAAACCGCCCGAAGCTGTGCGAGCGGACGGTGACGTCATACTTATCGGTAGACGCATATATATAGGTATACAAATTACGTACAGCAGCCGACTTAGGTTATAAGTATGACGTCACAGTTATGCGGACCAATCAAAATCGTTTGTGGAGTTCAAAATAATTTTCGAATTTTTTAGATTTTTATTCTCGTATTAAAAATTACCTAACTGTTCAAAATTGTTTATTTTTTTACTCCCACATTCCTTGATACGTATATTTTACTATAACGTAATTATTTCAATGATTTTTTTTTCATGCAAATACCCTATTGATCTATAACCACGTGTTCTCAATTGTTCAATCACGGGTTTGATAATTTTGGTGAAAACATAAGGCGAAGAAGAAAGGCCAAATGGTAAACAATTGTACTCGTATATTTCCCCCTCGAAGGAGAATTTAAGATATTTTTTATATTTCTTGTGAATTGGAATAAGATAAAATGCATCTTGCAAATCAATTGAGGCCATATAGTCATTTTTTGACACGATTCTTATAACGTCCTTTAATGTTTCCATTTTAAAATGATAAATTTCAATAAACGCATTCAACTTTTTTAAATTAAAAATGAATCTTTTTTCTCCAGATAGTTTTTTACGTAAGAAATAGCTCGATATAAAATAGCTATTTTCACGTTTACTCAGAGATATGACACCTTTATCGAGTAGTTTTTTGATTACTTTTTGATATTCTGCTAGCTGCTCTGCCGAAAGCTTTTCCTCGCGTGGGATTTGGCTTTGATGTGGAATTTTTGTAAAGGGTATTTTGAATCCCTCGTAGCGCGAACTTGAGCCCGACTGATTTTTCCGGGGAGGGACGTATCGGTTTAAAGATGTACTGGATTTATATTTTTTCTGAGTGTGAGTGTATCCGTCTTGTTTGTTGTTATCTTTTTGCGCTGGCAGGCTGGGTTTTTTGGACATCTCCTTGCTTATCTGCTCCGTGTCTTTGGCAGTTTTCAACAACGCTGAGAAATTACCACCGTAGAGCTTTCTGTCAATCGGAGATTCTTTAGCAATGTTTTTGCTTTTAAGATTCAGTGATGGTTCAACAAAAGAACGTCTTGTTTGAGATATTCCATAGTGCATGTCTGTTAATAATCGACAAGCGTCTTTGATTGGCTCAAATATTCCAGTCATGGCTTTAGCCGTTTGGGTTCTTATTATTTCTGTCATAGCTGTCCCAAGAATACCAATGGATACGCCCAACTGGTATTGTGCGACTGTTTGGTAATAGTCTTTTTTAAGACCAGGGCCGAGTATTGCTTTGAATTCATCGTTTAATTCAGGGTGACGGAGAGTTGGACAGTTTGACGGTATAGGATATTTTTTCAATAATTCAAGTTTTGCATCCTTTGCCAAGCCCGTTTGTACAATTTTTTGCCACTGTGCTGCTATACTTTCGTTAATAGGTTCTCCTTCAACTTCGTCTTGTGGGTCATCATTGATAATGAGAGCTAAAAAGTCATTACTCTCTTCGTGCTCGTTGTCCCGCGTAACTTTCCGACCGTCGTCTTTGTCATTATGGGTTATGTTTCCGCCAGCATCGTTTTTCGATTTTGCGTCGACCGTACTACGCAGCTCTTCGTGTTTACTATCACCTGCGGACGTGCCTCGCAGGCCACGCTCTGAGGGATTGTTTGATTTAGACATGCCTCGCGGGTCATGCACTACAGATTTCACTTTTGGAGGTTTGTCTGGCCGTTCATGCTCTCGACTACGGCTCGATGAGGATGCGCTCGAGGTGTAGCTTGAACTTCGCGAGCTGCTCGATGAATAGCGTTTGCGTTTTCTAACCTTACTTTTCTGGTCCGTTTCATCCGACGAAGAAGTCGATGTTTCTCTCCTGTGCCTGGATCGTGCACGATGTTCATGTTCTTCTTCTTCGATTCATCGAAGTTTCTTTTCTAATTTGCGTCTCTTACGATCTCTTTTACGTTGTTTTTTACTTGAGGACATTTTGTAAACTTGTCTTGTGTTCAGTTACTCTGTTGCTTCTACGCGCAGAAAAAACGTAATGGCTCAACTTACGAGCGAGAGGACGAGACCTAACGGACGGTTGAGGCGCCCCTAGTGGGCCTATTTTCCACAATATTTAAACTCTGTGGCGGAAACTAGCAGGACTGACGTCACTACAAAATTGATCTAGAGGACGAGTAATACAAATTTAAGTTTTATCGTTTATAAGTCTTTTTCTCTGTGCTTGCTTTGAGCCCCAAAAAGGCCTGGTTGCAAGCTGCAAACGTCTGTCGCTCCCTCTCTGCCAACAAGCGCGTTGCTATGGAAACCCTTATAAACCGCTGAAAGAGATTTTTGATTCGATGTATGGAAAATTTAATTATTGAAATTTAAAAAATATCCTTTCAAGCTCTCTTACCACATTGTTTGACCGATAATGTCAACAATGCAGCTGCACGTTACATTAATCAAGCGTATAAGTCTGTAACTGCACTTCTTGGACGCTTCATGAACCTGCACAATTCCAGAAAACTAAGCCCGTGAAGGGTACTATTCTGAAGATTTTGGGTCACATCAAAAGTGACCACTTCAAAAACTCTGATCTGAACCTTGCGCACAATGCGAAACTGCTAAAATAGCAAAAATAAGTTATTTTGAAATGCAAGAGCACATGCTGCCACATTTTTCATATTTTTTAGGGCTCAAAAATGTCAATTTTATGTTGAAAATAAATATTGGCTTTAAACTATTATTTATATCACAAAAAAGCCAAAGAGGAGTGAATTGGTGTATGACTCGCCTTAAGGTTCGAAACGTAAAATATTGAAAAGTTCGTCTTTCTAATGATACAAAAATGGAAAAGAAAATGTTAGAAAATTTTGAAAGACATTCTTTGTTAGATTTTTTCCCGGGAAAATCGGATGCCATCAATGCCTTTAGCCAACAAAATTATTTTTAGTAATGTAAGTGCACTTATGTAAAGGTTTTTTGTTAGTTTACCGTGTTAAGTTATTGGTTCAATTTTAGAATTTCTTTATCAATTTATACTTTTGTTTTATAGTACGACTATTCAGCTTGAAGTCCAAAAGATCATATAAAATGATAATTAACGGAAATAGTGATAGTTAATATTTTTTCTCTTGTTTTCCGGTTATTAAATTATTCTCAAGCATTTTTATATACTAACGTTAGACTGGCAAAATGTATCATAAAGAAAATATCTTATCAAATAAAGGACTCATTAACATAATAGAAAATATTTTCAAAGCTGTAATAAACATTTATTTTATAGATTCTTCCAATGTCGATGACGATGTGGGAGAAATCCAAATGCAAGTGGACTTATCAACAAATTCTGGATCAGGAGAACAAAAAATATGTGTAAAAGGTATATAATTCAAATTTTTAAATGTCGATAAACCTAGGTTAGATACAAGATATTTGTTAATTTAAATATTTCTTATTTTAATGATCGAAAAAAATGAAAGAATGGTTATTTACTGCAAAAAAAATATTTGGTATATACAAGGAGAAACTTAGGAAGAATTGTAACCTGTTCATATAACGTAAAAACTCTCAACTTTTTTCTTAAGGGCTTATAGACATCTTTTAATCGAAAAATTTCTGATTACATTTTGAATGAAGATTATTTCTGACTAGCAGACAAATCATAATTAGATGTAAAAGGAAAAGTTAAGAGAAGGATACAATTATTATTCGTTTATTATACTCTTATTGCACTGAATTTGCGATTTTTTAGGGAAATACATGGGTTTTGTATTTAATTTTGATTTAAAATTAAAATAAAGGTATGTTATCTAATTGTAGTAAAACCTGTTCAATTCGAACTTTTTTATTTCGAAAACCTTGTTAATTCAAAAAAAATTTTCTGAATTTTTTCGAATTTTGCAGGTTTTTAACCCGTTTCGGGCCAAACGGACGAAATTTCAGTTATTTTTTCATTCGCTGTAAACTCTGTGAAAAAATTATGTCAGAAATGTCAGAATAGTCATAACCGACGTAAAATTTTATGAACTTTTCGAATCCGGCGTCAGAATTGTCAAAAAAGTTGATGTGTAAAAGTTATGAACAATTAAACAATAAAAAACACGATTTTTTTGAAAAAAAAATTTGATTTGATCCGAATTTTCGAGTCGAAACAGACTTGCTCTATAGGTCTAACACGTTTTTTTTGCGTCCATGGGGTGTAGACTTAAAAGTCCAATAGTTACGATATCGAAATTCAACATTTTCTCTATAACGTTTTGTTCCTAGGCGCTTGGTTGACATATAAAAAAATTGACTACATTCATATACGGTTTTTTTCTACGAAGCGCCATTTTCGTGTCCGCCATGTTAAATTTCGATATCGTAACTATTGGACTTTTAAGTTTACACCCCATGGACGCAAAAAAAACGTGTTAGACCTATAGAGCAAGTCTGTTTCGACTCGAAAATTCGGATCAAATCAAATTTTTTTTCAAAAAAATCGTGTTTTTTATTGTTTAATTGTTCATAACTTTTACACATCAACTTTTTTTACAATTCTGACGCCAGATTCGAAAAGTTCATAAAATTTTACGTCGGTTATGACTATTCTGACATTTCTCACATAATTTTTTCACAGAGTTTACAGCGAGCGAAAAAATAACTAAAATTTCGTCCGTTTGGCCCGAAACGGGTTAATACTGTGACGTGTGAGGGTCTAAGCAGCAACCTGTGCTCGCCCTGCCGTCGAATTATTTATTTCGGAGGCTCCGGTTAGCCTAACTGGTCGTCTTACCTCAGAAGGGGGGTCGAGCCTTCCACCAAATGTGCCTCGAGCGTCGGCGATTGTGTGCTGAAAAGTCGGAAAGGTTCGCGAAATGACCACCAGAGGGAGTTAGTTTAAATCCAAATCAATTTTTTATTGTCTTACGT
Source organism: Trichogramma pretiosum (assembly GCF_000599845.2). Lineage (NCBI taxonomy): Eukaryota > Metazoa > Arthropoda > Insecta > Hymenoptera > Trichogrammatidae > Trichogramma > Trichogramma pretiosum. The sequence goes on from NW_019641654.1 coordinate 262,280, forward strand.
TAAGTTACTATTTATTCGATTTATCAAGAAAGGTCGTCGAATTATTACTCGGATGCAGATAAATTACAGAGAAAAGTCTAATAATTACTTCAATGACGTCACAATACCGGACGCGTGTTCGTGCAGTAAGGTCCAAGGGGAAACCGTCGAGTTACAATACGACCTCGGTTCGAATCCCGATATCGTGCCGCGCACCTGCACTCGCGCGTCTCCGACTCACTGTACGCGAAGCCTTATGTCACGTGAGTTCGCTCGCGAAAGTCCAAGGGGAATCACCGAGTCACGACACGTGCCCGGTTCGAATCCCGTCTTCATGACGCGACCTTAATACCACGCGGAAGTGACTTAACGTTGCTCGGGCTGCGACGGCTTCGCTGCTTTCGCGCGAGCGGACACGACGAACTGCGAGATGGCCGCTTCCGAACTCGAAACGCGCGCGACGTAATTGCGACTTGTTCGCCTCGGACTACTCACACACACACAATGACGATTACTCAACTCGACTTATTTCCTACGCGATCGACTCTTCGCTCGTTCAACGACATACGACACACAGCACGCTTACGCACACACGACCGACCAAGAATGACTGTTAATTACAACGGACTTAACGCTTACGAGATCCTCGGCACGCTCTTGCGACATCATCCGCTGACTGCTGCTGGCTGTTGGTGAGGTTACGTCCGAGTAGGTGACTCGTGGATCGGCGCCGTTTCTCGATGGCGACCTAACCTCGCTTACGGTCGGTCTCAATGGACCTGCTCACGATCTCCGTGTACTACGCCTCAGACACGCTCCTTTTCACGCCACTGTACTCGGCACGGCTTCACTGCTGCTTCACCGCTGCTGGTGCTTCGCCTCGGACTCGCGACTCGCTCACTAGCTTCTCTCACCGACAAACTCGACACTCCTCCCCATTCAACCGAACTCTCTCGAAAACTCTCCAACGGGCCTCCGTACTTGGTCTCGCGGTGGCACGTAATGGCCGTTCTTTCACGTGTCGTCGTCTCGCCGCTTCGTCTTCTTTTTTCCCCGCTCGTGTCGTTGTGTTGCTGCTGCTGTTGTTGCGACTTGTCGCCGCATCTCTCGTACGGTCGATAACGCACGTGCCTACTCTGCCGCGACGTACAGAGGTTAGGAGCGCTTGGCTTTTCCTTCACCCTGCACGGTCGGTCGCAACTCTCATACGCATACACGCAGCATTCATACGTAACGAATCGCGCTCGTCGCCCGTAACATCGTTACAATACAACTTTTTCAAAATAAAAAAATTATAGTCTAGAAATCATTCATTAATACTTTATTTTGAATACACATACAAAATGTAAACAGAGTTAAACTCAAAAATATAACAATATTGATTCAAAATAGAAACAACGTTTAGTGAAAGTGAAAGTATTGTGATGATTTAAACGTTATTCTCAGTTCTGTATTTGTCAGGAAAACTTTTTTGACAAAAAAATACCACTTTCCGGCCCAATCGTTTTATCTATATAAAGCCAAAGAACTCGCTCTGACTTACTAAATGTAAATAATTTCAGCGCAACGAGCGGTTGGCTTAAAGATTTTAAAAATAGACACGATATTGTTTTTAAAAATGTATGTGGCGAAAGTGGTTCTGTCAACTAGATAATTGTTTCAAATTGGAGAAAATTGAGTTTGAAAGGTGAGACCTGTAATTGCGGAAAATTGAGTAAACAGCGCGTGGCATTTGTAATTCACAAAATGCCCTCGAAGTCGTGAGCTGTTACACGTATATTTCAGAAATAAATATTTTTTTACTTGTAAAAAAAAACTTTAAAAAATCAAAAAATATCGAATAATCAGCACCCTACCCCTCGCCCTCCTAAAGTTTAACATAAAAAAAATTTTCAAGAAATTTTCAAGTTTCAAATTTTCAAGAAAAATAGTTCAAGAATATATATGTAAAAGCACTCTACGATTATTAGTTATGAAATTCGAAAATCGGTCCGTTACAAAGCTTCCTCTATGAGAAAACAATTTTCGAGTCCACTGACCGTACCTAGTTTATTTTATGATTTTGGGGTGGCTGAATCCAAATACGGCGTCGGTTTTTCAAGGTTGGATTATTTTAGAGGTCATTTGAAGGTCACATAAAGGGAAAGTAGTAAAAAATCTAACATGGGTTTTTGAGGATGCTGAATCTAAGTCTTTGGTCGGACGTCCTTTAAGAGGTCACCTTCAAGGTTATATAAAGGTCAAACTGATAGAATCCAATATAAATATTCGAAAAAAATCATACTTATATTTTTAGGGTCGCTGAATCTGAATCAGAGATCATTTGGACTATATCCGGCCACATAATGGTAATTTGAAGGTCATTTAAAAGTCAAATAATGAAAAAAGATAAAGAAATCTGAAAATACTCATGCATAACATACATTTTGACTATACCTAGACCTATTAAGGCCAATTTAAGGACATTTAAAGGTCATGTCAAGGTTTCATCTAGTGAACGCGATAAAATAAGCAAAAAAGATTGTGTATAGGTTTATAGAGCTGAGGAATTTTGATATTTTATTGAGTGACCTGCAGGAAGCCAAGATCAAGGTAATTTCAGGGTTAAGTTAATGAAAAGAGTGCAAAATGTGTTGCATGCATTAATTGCAGGCGTAAAGGTCGCCGTTTGCCTATAGTTCCTCTATGTTGGCTCATACTCTTCAACATCCATCATCGCAACATTTCATCTACCTTGCTCCTCCATATGACTGATGTCTTCATGGAACCATTGTCCTTGCCCGTCGCTATAATCTCCACAGTTTTCTGGGAACTAATCTATATATTTATACAGGGAATACAGTTTATAAGACTTATTACATTCCATTTTACCAAAATTTTATGATGAATGCTACAAATATTGAGAATCTAAGTTTTATCATAAATCCGATGAAAAATTGTAAGAAGGATCATTCGATGGACCATGGTGCATGTGTAAGCTTCAAAAATTTTCAACGGGCCTGATGGAATTCCTGTAGCTCAAAAGACAGTTTTCGGTTGAACTCTCACGAGATCTACGTTGTCGAGTGCTGCCGATGATGGTCACACCGTTCGGTCCGTTTCACGCTTCAGTTGGGCCATCTATCTGAAGTATCGGGTCAAAGCTATGGGAACTCGACGACGTCCCTTCCAAACCGCATCTTTCTGAGGACAAAAAGTGCTGTGAAGAGCTTTTTTGCAAAGCCATTACCGTGATAGCCCTGGAAGATTTGTCGTGCGTCTGCCGTTTGCGCGCAGAGCCGACTTCAGCAAATCAAAGTTTGTGGCTCAGTCGTGTTTCTTGAGGATGGAACGCCGCTTTGAAAAGGATTCACGATTGTGCGACGTGTATTCAGCCTTTATGAACGAATATATTGAACTTGGACGTATGAATGTGTGCCAAAGCAACAGCTTCAGCGACCAGGCGCATACTTGCCTCATCACGGAGTATTTCGAGCAGACAATCCTAGCAAGATTCGGGTAGTATTCACGCTTCACATAAGTCCAGCGATGGACTCACACTAAACGATCAACTGTTGATCGGGCCCAAATTGCAAGCAGACATAACGGTGGTACTGTCCAATTGACGGTTCTTTGAATTTGCTGGCACAACTGATCTCGAGAAGATGTTTCAGCCCGACGGAGCCGATACGTGACTTTCACTGCCAAGGATGGAACTCTGCGTGGCTGCTTTACTCGTCCGTTTTGTCAAGAGCCTGCTTGAGGGTCTCAGATTCCCAGCAGGCATTTTTTAGATTGTCAGAGCGCATCTTCTGTTGGTCAGACTCAAGTGTCGTGCTCGAGTAGATTCGAGGACACCCTTCAAGGTGGTCAACTTTCGTGGCTAATCGAGTCAGCGACATCCAGACTGGCCAACTGGACGCCTGCTGGTGGCATGTGGGGACAATTGACAACCCGGCCGATTGTGCGACTCGAGGTTTGTCGCCGGTCGACTTAGCTGCCTTTTCTCTTTGGTAAACTGGGCCACTTTAGATTTTCTACGAGGAGACGACTTGGCCGGCATCGATTGTACCACCTGATCAAAGTGTGCAAGTCATGATCGCACGGCAGGCTCCGCCGCTGGACGCTATCGGGTTACCGACTATTCAACCTTTTGACAAATCAACCCGACAATTCATCCGGGACATTTCAACCCGAAGACAATTCATCCTATGACAATTCATCCGGACGACAAATCAACCGCGACAATTCAACCTGGGCGACTATTCAACCGCGACAATACATCCTGGGCGACTATTCATCCTCAATAAAATTATACTTTTATTTTATATCATTTTTCTCCCGTTTCCTTTGATTTCGGTATTTGTGAGTGACTATACGTGATATTATGGCTTAAAACAAATTTCAACACCATATGTAACGACGTTAATACACAGACACACAGGACAAGACTAAGCGGCATATGTAAATAAGCTGCTCGAAGTGAGCTGAAATCACACATAATATAATGTTGATACTCACACACACATACACACTCTGGTATATAATCTGCTCGGGAGTGAGCTGAGATCATACAATATCACGTATAGTCACTCACAAATACCGAATTCAAAGGAAACGGGAGAAAAATGATATAAAATAAAAGTATAATTTTATTGAGGATGAATAGTCGCCCAGGATGTATTGTCGCGGTTTAATAGTCGCCCAGGTTGAATTGTCGCGGATGAGCTGTCGCAGGATGAATTGTCAAAGGGTGAGTTGTCCGGATCCCGACGCTATCGGCTATCTACCGGATCTTGGTACATTTTTCAGTTTCAACAGGATGGTGAAGGTACTGTGTTGCTGTCGTCGATAGCTAACGGTCCTCAGGCTAGGAGAAGCGTCGATCTCACGGGCTAAAAGTTAGCGACAGGCTAAGTGCTTCTGCTTTTGGCTGATACAGGCACATCACTTCGAGGACGACGTCGCGGTCATCACGTCTGGAAGAAGATTACCCAAGCGACGTATTTGGCAAAACTTCACCCCTTTGTCGATTCTGAGGGCCTAATTCGAGTTGGTGGTCGACTGCAGCACGCTCCATCGTCGTATGATGAGAAGTACCCGATCATTTTGCCAGGACGCTGTTTGATTATGAAAAGACTGATCGAGCGGGCTTATAGCGACACTCTTCATGGCGGTCCGCAGCTTATGCGCTCACACTTTGGTCGCAAGTTTTGGATTATTCGAAGCACTCGCATCATTCAAGCAGTTTACCAGAACTGCGTTCGCTGCACTCATTTTTGAGCCGTTGCAATAGAGCAACAGATGGACCCATTGCCTGCCGTTCGAGTTATTCCCGGGTGACCTTCTCAGGCAACCGGACTGGATTATCCCGGGACGCTGCCTATATAATTTTCAAAGGCCCGTAAAACCCCGTCCACGCAAGGATACATCGCCATATTGCTTCCTCATAGAGGAAGCTTTGTGACGGACCGATGTTTGTATGTATGTTTGTGTTTGTGTAGGGTTTTTTTTTTGGGGGGAAGGGGGGGGGGGNGGGGGGGGGAGGAAAATCTTATTTACGGATTTAACATGCGACAAAGGTATTTGTCCCATGGATATGTCGGACTCGAGTAGTATACTGTTGAGTGTGTACAGGTGTTGTGTGAGCGGATAGTGTGCCTCTCTACTAATACCGACTAAAACCCATCCTCTTCGTCTGCCTTTGTTTTTTCCCCGCGGGACCACCATTAGGCATTACTTCGCGGGGAAGGCTGTCGCTCCTTGGGAGCTCATCTAAGGTTTAGCTTGTCTTCTAGATTGCATCTTCTTTGTACCGCATCGTCCGGTCATCTTCTTCTTCCCCTATCCTCGCTTCTCAGTCTAGTCATGACTGTACTAGCGAAGGAGGACGTTGCTTCCCAGTTTCGCTCGCTTTCGAGCATGAATTCAACAAACGTCTCGGGCTCCAGCGGCCCGTTCGATAGGCGGTAAAGCTCATCTCTTTCCGCCGTGAATCGAGGGCAGTGAAAGATGACATGTTCGACGTCCTCCACTACAGGAAAGTTTAATTCTATATGCCTCCTTTCGATCCACGCAGCGATGTTCGGTATAAGCTGGTAAGTCCACCGTCCTTTCGTTGTGTCAGACCACTGAGTCTGCCACTTCTCCAGTGTCTTGGCGCGCTCGTCACTAGTGGCGTCACTCCTGGCATCCTCGCGACTATGCTCTATGAGCCTCGAGCGTTCATCAACGAGGAGGACCCACGGATGAGTGCTGGCAAGAACATGCACCGCCTAGTGGGAAATGCTGCAGAAGCATATCGCACGAAAACAGGCGCGCCGATGGATTGCTTCTGCCTTGTGGACATAGCTATGTGTTCCTGTGGCCTCTCTCCATGTTGGGGCTCCGTACAAAAGGACCGAGTCAACAACGCTGGTATAAAGCCTGCACCGGCAGCATCTCAGGCCCCGAATGTTGGGCATTAGGCCGGACGGGGCACCCGCGAACCGGGTGGCCTTCTCGCTGACGACTTCAAGGTGCTGATCAAATCGCAGCCTGTCATCGATGTGCACACCGAGGTATCGGATGCAGGGAACGGACGTGATATCGGAGTCACCAGCTCTGATGGTGATGATTTCCTTCACTTTTCTGCTTGTGGCCAGTAGAGCCTCGGTTATCTGATTGGCAGTCTGCAGACCCAGTTCGCTAAGGGCCCTACGCAGAAGCCGGACGGCGTCGTCTGCACTTGCCTTCCAATTCTTTGTCCACGATTGTAAGTGCGATGTCGTCTGCAAACCCGAAAATCGACGCTGTACTGGACAGCCTGAGTCCAAGGATCTTGTTGTACACGGCGTTCCAGAGAATGGAGCCAAGCACAGATCCCTGGGGGACACCCGATGTGACGCTGTAGGTATCCGCGCCGTCGTCGGTGGAGTACTCCAGTACCCTGTCGCTGAAGTAGCTCACGATGATTCGTCGGAGGTAGGGTGGTACTCTCATCTTCTCTAAGGCACTGAGGATATGATTCCAGCGCGCCAAGTTGGAAGCGTTTTTAACGTCTAGTGTGACGATGAAGCAGTATTTCTTCGTACCTCTACGATACTTCTTGCCACCGATGGCTGCCTTAGCCGTGCTTAGAACCTTTTGCACGGCGTCGATGGTGGACTTTCCTTTACGGAAGCCAAACTGAGAGTCTGCCAGTCCAGCAGGACCCTCTGTAAAGGCTTCAAGATGATCCGCAATAATCTTTTCCAGGAGCTTGTCTGCGGTATCTAGCATGCAGAACGGGCGGTACGACGAGGGCTCGAAAGCAGATTTGCTTGGTTTTAGCATCAAGACAAGCCTTTGACGCTTCCACTGCGCCGGAAAACATTCCTTAAGACATGCCGTAAAAACACGGTGAAAAACGACCATACGAGTTCTTACTGCAGCTTTTAGGGCAAGGTTTGGGACTCCGTCTGTCCCCGGAGCCGCCTGGTCACGCACCCTCTGGCGTGATCCACGAAGTTCCCCAACGCTTACCTCGGGGATTCGCTCCTCATACGTCCGGGCAGGCAAGCTAATCTAAAGAGTTGCAACTCTCGGGAAGAGCGCTGAGACCGCTCGTCGCACCAGTTCGGGCTCGCCGGGGAATACGCCTCTGGGGCCCTTAAGGCAGGACATGACCGTCCGGTATGGTTTGCCTCACACGTCACGGTCCGCCTCGTCACACAGCTGCTTCCAGCAGCAGCGCTTACAATCCCTTATGGCCGTTTGCAGATTACTGGCAAAGTCCTCTCGTCGGGCGGCCTCGTTGGCACGACCGCGCGCTCGCTGAGAGAGTCTCCGTGTCCGCAGGCATGCCCGCTGACACTCCGCAATGTCCTCGGTCCACCAGTAGACCGACTCGTACCGTCGGCGGTCATCTCCCTTTAGGCGTCGCAGGCTCTCGTGAGTGCGGACATAAGCTCGTCCGCCATTCATTCAGGGCAAGCTTAACGATCCTCAACGCTGAACATCATTTCTCCGAAGCAATCCCTGTTCATCATGCGGGCGCTCCACTTGCGACGCGCAGAGAGGCCGAATGCTAAAAAACGCACTTCATTCTTGCGTATCGGACAGTTGAGCGGAAAAATTACAAACAAATTTTTTTGTTGTTTAAGAATGTATGAAAAAACAAAAATCACTGTCCTCCTATATTTAACTATCAAAAATTCAATTCTAAGCCTTATCGAAATTAATGAAAAATTAGATAAATATAGCGTAGTTTTTGTGTAAAACACGAAAAGTGTAATGGTTTCTTTAAAAAAAACGACTTCGCACAATCACCTATGGAAAAAAAGTCAATGTTGTGTTTGATAGGTTTTTGTCATACTTTTCCAATGCTGTATTCAGATTTTAAAACTGCCTTACTTTCGCTAAGATACAGCTGTTTTTGTGGGATGCGTTTTTTTAGCTGAAAATTCAGTAATTCGGCTTCGAGTTCTCAAAAAACATTCTTTACAACATTCTGAAAAATCCATAGGAGCTACTGAAACAAAATTTGATCTAACTTTTATAGAGGAACTTTTGCAAAATTTTGGGTTTCGTGTTCAAAATTTATCATGTGTCAAAACATTGTTTATTATTAAAGAAGACTAGGTTAGCTTAAACTCAAAACGAAATTCGTCAAAATTGATCCTTAATTTGTATTATTTAAAAAATTTTGTTTCATTATTGGTGAAACAAAAACTCACAATGAATTTTCTTAGTTCTGGTTTGTTTTGAGTTCGAAATCGCGCTTCTTACTTGGACAACGCCACCACAATAAAAGAAGCATCGCGAGAGCTTCGTCAGCTTTTAGCCCGAGGTTCGACTCTTCGTCGACGTGCCAGTAATCGTATGTTGGAAAAAGGCATCGATTGGAAGTTTATCCCTCCTTGAGTTCCGCACTTCGGCGGTTTGTGGGAGGCGGCCGTTCGAAGCTTCAAGCATCATCTGCGATGGGTGATCGGCGACGCAAGGCTAACTTTCGAAGAGCTTTCAATGGTGACTGCGAGCATCGAGGCGTGCTTGAATTCACGACCCCTCTGCCCTCACAGTAGTTGACCGGATGACTTTAAGGCTCTTACATCGGCTCATTTTCTAGTGGGGTCTTCGTTACTGGACTACCCTGAGCCTTATGATGAGCGTACCCTTAGCTGCACGAGCCGCTGGAGGTTATTGCGTGGCATGCGCGACCTATTCTGGAGTCACTGGCGACAAGAGGTGCTCACCCAGAGTCAGGAGAGCTTAAAGCCAGGTGATATGGCGCTCTGATGGACTGGTCAGAGTCGGAACCATCCGGACAGCAGATTCGACTTTTACGTGCCCAGTCGTTAAGCTGATTATTGGCGTCTCAAAGAGAAGGCGAAGAAAGAATAAATTTGTTTTTCATTATAAAATTACGAGAAACTTTTTTCGGGAGTCTGTTTGTCAGTCCAATTATAATATTGTTTTTATATTTTTTATTTTATTATTGCTTGTGTTCGTAATAATATATTTTATTGTAATCGTTAATTAATTCGTTTATAATGATTTTTAGTATTTAATTGTGTGGAGATGTATTGCCGCTACATTGCGTTAACGGGTGTTATGTTGAGATAATGTTAAGTATCGGTATGTGAGGTGCGACTGTGTCAGGCGCTTGATGGGAGAAATACCGCTAAGGGAAGTCATGTTTGTGCGTATCGCAGTTAGTTGTCGATCAATCTGCTTGCTCGGTGAGTCAAAGGTAGATAAAAGAAGCCCATCTAGCTCTCGTCATAATCGAGCGTCACTTTCTTTTTCGCCGACTAGCTATATTGCATTACCGACCGGTTATTAGTCAATAAAGTTGCTATTTTTTTTTTTTTTATTAATTCATCAGCTAACGCAAATCATTTATTGTCCTACAACGGAACAGTTATTTTATCGCGTTCACTAGATTAACCCTTTACATGACCTTTGAATGACCTTAAATTGACCTTAAAAAGCCTGGGTATAGTCAAAATGAACTTAGGTTGAGTTTCAGCTACCCTCAAAAGAAAAGTGTGATTTTTTTGGATTTTCATATTGAATCTTTTAAGTTTGACCTTCAAATGACCTTGAAGTTGAGGTCGTAGAGATCATGTGACTTCAGATTTGAATCTCATATCTCATAAACTTATGTATGAATATTTTTAGATTTCTTAACCTTTTTTTATTATCTGACCTTAAAATGACCTTCAAATTACCTTTATATGGCCGGATACAGTCATAATGATCTCTGACTGAGATTTAGAGACCCTCAAAATATAAGTATGATTTTTTTCGAATATTTATATTGAATTCTCTTAGTTTGACCTTCAAATGACCTTGCAGGGGATCTCCTGAAGATCATCTGACTTCAGATTTGGATTCAGCATCCTCAAAAACTCATGTATGAATTTTTTCAGATTTTTCACCACTTTCCCTTTATTTGACCTTCAAATGACCTCTAAAATAAGCAAACCTTGAAAAACTGACCCAGATTCGAATTCAGTGACCCCAAAAACATAATGACCACTAATTTAGGGCGATTAATTAGTTTCTAATTTATTTATTTAATTATTCATCGTAACTGTCACGGGATCTTTTACAATACATACAGACATATGTAGGTATTTCAATGTAGTTTCTAAATATGTAACTCCAATTTTCCTACGACTATTGGTTCCAAATCTCTTTTTCGAGTCCATCTCATAGCTTCCTATATAAGTAAGCAAAATATATCTATGGTTTTATAATTTAAGCACTTTTCAAATAATTAAGTTTGTATGACAGAACTAATTTACAATGATAATTTTATCTGTTACAGTCTTATCTGCAAATAAATTGAAATGGTCTTTGAGCAGTGGAATGTTTAAGCCATTTGTAGAAATAAATCTTATTGGACCAAATCTTGCTGATAAAAAAAGAAAACAAGCTACCAAATCGAAGAACAACTCGTTATCTCCTAAGTATAATGAAACGTTCAATTTGTAAGTATATAACACTTGACTCAACGAAATCTTTCGAAAACTTTCAAACGATTTTATACCTTGAAACGATTTTAACCCTTGTGAAAAATCATTTAAATTCTGAACTGCTAATTCATTTTTTAAACCCATAAATGTTAGTTTTTTGGCTTAATATAACGATGGTAAACTGGCTCCAAGCCTGAAAGCCGCGGTTTAAGGGGGGGGGGGGGGGNGGGGGGGGGTATGGTCCTGACCTCGAAAAATTTTGATTTTTTTTTTATTGTTTTATTTGATTGTTTATACTTTTAAGAGTATTCTGTGAAAATTTCAGCCTAATCTGAGCACAATTGACGAAAATATTGAACTTTTAATTCGATTACTATATGCCATCTGTGGCATTTCACGTCAATTCATTTTGTTCAGAAAATTCGTTATAAATAAAATAATTTTCGGAAAAATCGAAATATCTCTACGTCAGTACCTGCTCAAAGGGTTTATAAAGAACTGTGCAAATTTTCAAAAGGATCGGTTGAATACTTTTTGAGTGACGTTCCTCACCGATTTGAAAAATCTTGACGTATAATGTTGTATCTTTGATGCAACGATTGCGATTCCTCGAAATGACATTTTTCAAATCGGTGAGGAACGTCCCTCAAAAAGTATTCAACCGATCCTTTTGAAAATTTGCACAGTTCTTAATAAACCCTTTGAGCAGGTACTGACGTCGAGATATTTCGATTTTTCCGAAAATTTTTTTGTTTATAACAACTTTTTCGAAAAAAAAGGTCGATTTTTCATGTCTGGACGCAATTTTAACGTTTTTTTCAACTTCAAAATTACGTCGAAATTCGATAAAATCACTATAATTAAAAAAACTCTACGTCAGTACCTGATAAAACTCATAAACTAATGAGGTAATTTTGCATTTTTCGATTCAGATGATTCTGTGAAAAGTTACGTTCCTCACCAGAATTTTCACGACTTTTCCGTAGATTTGTTCTCAAAGATCCAAAAATGAAAATTTTTTTATGAAATTTTCACAAAATACTCTCGAAGTCATGTACTTTCACATGTACATTGTAGAAATAATTTTTTTTTTTTTTTTA